>NC_056744.1:172163487-172198487 GCF_019279795.1 Protopterus annectens
CCACACCTCCAGGCTAGTTGCTCAGCATAACGCATCTGAGGTTATCCAAGTGCAACTAACTCTGGGCAAAACTGCAATCCAAACTGTATCTTGCTACATATTTCCCACCATGCCACAAGATTTCCACTCCTCTTTTCTTGATATACTGGAAAATATTAGGGTTCAACCAAACACCCTAATAATGAGCAATTTCAACTACCCCACCATTAATTAGGAAAACTACTCATGTACCAACTCCTTCACTCAACGCTTCCTGGAATTTATAAATTCCAGTTTCCTGGATCAACTTATCCACACCCCCACAAGGGGCAACAATATCCTAGACCTAGTCATTGCCAACATGAGTGACCGGTGTTCCACACCTGAAGTCAACTCCTCGTGGTCAGATCTGGCCATAAACTAATCACCCTAGATATCCACATCCCACCCCCACCCCCCATTAAGGAAACCATGGTAAAAAATGTCTCCAAAGCCAACTTCATGCTTCTTAAGACAGAAGTGGTGAACTTCATGACACCCATGCAGATGGAAAATACAGTTACGACTGCTGAATCCTACACAAATGCACTATATAAGCACTTACATGAATGCATGGAGTGTGCTATCCCAAACAGAACAAAGACGTTCTCCTCCAAAAATAGAAGCCAATCTGGTGGTCCCCTGCCATAAACAAACTCTACAACAGAAGGAAGAAACTGTTACAAAAGGGAGAAAAATCCCATGAGTGGAGGAGCTCCCTGGTCAGCCTCAGTAAGAAACTGAGATCCCGTATAAGATCCTCCAAAGCTAGATATGAAAACAAAATCACCACTGATTCTAGGGACAACCACAAAGCATTGTATAACTATGTCACGAATCTCAATGGCAACACCCAGATCTGCTCTGAGTTACAGCACAATGGCACAAAAATTACAGAACTAACTGATATTGCCAACATCCTAGCAGATAGCTTCAGTGCTAACTTTACCCCCCTCACACATCCTAAAGGGCCCATCGCTATACAGGAAGAATGCAGAGTCCCTGTAATCACAACTACGCAGGTAAAAGCTGCACTCCCTAAAGCCAAAAACACAGAATCCATAGGACTGGACAACATCCCAGACTGCGTTTCACATGAACTTCAGAATGAACTGGCTCCCCACCTAAGCACCATGTTCAATCATAGCCTCACATCAGGCTTTGTGCCCACTGAATGGCACACAGCAACAGTTATTCTACTCCACAAAGGGGGAGCCTCCACTGATCCCAGGAACTATTACCCTATTAGCCTGATGAGCCTGCTCTGTAAGGCCATGGAACATATCATCATGGAACTCATAAACAAAAAAATTGGCAACCTCCAAACTCTGGAGCCCACCCAGTTCAAGTTTGTGAAAGGTAGATCATGCTTCCTAAACCTGATTGACTTCTTTGAGGCAATCACCAAAGCCGTAGATGAGGGTAAGGGGGTTTACACAGCCTATCTTGACCTTGCCAAGGATTTTGACATGATCCCCCATTCTGGAATTATAGCTAAACTCACTAAACTAGGTATAAATCCCTACATCGCAAGATGGGTTGCCAGCTGGCTCACTGACAGAACCCACACTGTAAAAGCTGCAGACTCCAAATCTGACTTCAAACCAGTGACAAGTGGAGTACCACGGGTTCAGTCCTGGGACCTCTCCTGTTTGGTATCTACTTCTCTGAAGTAGAGGCTAACACAGAAGGCCTTTGGCAAATGAAGTTCGCAGATGACTGCAGACTACGAGCCATAGTCGAGTCCCCAAATGATGTTGACATCCTACAGAAGGGCCTCACTGAGATAGATGCCTGGTGTCAGAGCCATGGCCTCAAGCTCAACGCTAAAAATTGCATTGTCATCCCCTTTGGTAAAAACTCTGTACCCATGAGCTACTACATAGGCAGCAGTCTACTTAATGCCAAATGTGTGATAAGAGATCATGGGACCCAGGTGGACAGTAGCCTCTCCTTTGAAAATTACATCACCACGGTCATCAGAAAATCCTTCTACATGGCACACCTCACCACAAAAGGGTTCTCATCCAGGAAAAAAAGGTCATTGTTCCCCTCTACTCGACACACATTATACCAATTATAGAGCACAATGCACCTTTTGGTATGTGCCTCACAAGACATCTGCAGCAGCTGGAAAGGCCACAGAAGTACCTCACAAAGAGGATTACTGGCCTCAAACAGATGCCCTACACTGACCATCTCAAAAAACTCCAGCTTTACTCCATAGCATGTCACGTACGCTGAGGTGATCTCTGCCTAACATATAAAGCTATGTCAAACCCAGTGCTGTTGGACATGCTACACCTAAAGAAATCCCAATCCCTCTGAGCTACATGCTATAGGGACCTAAACCTTGTCACCACAATAAACAGGACATGCTGGAAGGATAGATTCCTGTCCTAGAGACTACCCATACTCTGGAACAAGCTACCCATCAATGCCAAACAAAGTTCCTCATTAACACTCTTCAAAACAAATCTTGAGTGGATGGGAAATAGGAAATACAGCACGGGGATCACTTCTGTGGCTCTGCTCGACAGGGTCACAGGAAAATAACTTTCTTGGGTGACGCAAGCCAGGGAACCTTTTTGGCTAGGCTTACTTAGGCCCTTGGGTCGATAGCCTAGTACCTGCCTATGAACCTATGAACCTATATATATATATATATATATATATATATATATATATATATATATATATATATATGTATATATATACATTTATTTATATATATTTATTTATAGACACACACACACACACACACATATATATATATATATATATATATATATATATATATATATATATATATATATATATATATATAGATGGGTTCATTTATAATTTTGAAATACTGAAATACCAAATTTTAGTATTTCTAAATCATTAAGTCGAAGACTCAAAATAGTGAAAGTGCATAATCATGAATTAGAATATCTTGAATTCGCCATTATGGCTTACAGTAAGTGGCTTGCGGTGTTGGGAGAGTATCATGGTTCATGTCATGTATGGATGTAGGTGCAATTGAAGGTAACTGAGTGTTTTGTAAGGATTTTGTGTGGGAGTTTGAGTGTGTCTGAATGTGTATAAGTGTTGGATGTGTTGATGTATGTATATGTGTGATGTTTGTGTGTGTGCGAGGGACTGTGAAATGTGTGGGTGCGTGTTTCTTTTTTGTGTCTGTGCAATCTCTGAGTTAGTATATATAAGTAGGAGGGGTGTAGGTTTGTTTGTGTTTTTGTGTTTGTGTGTGTTTTGTTTGTTGTAGTGTGGGTTGGATGATGTATGTGTTGTGTGGTGTATAGTGTATATGTGTTCATGATTGTGTGTTTCACGATTGTGTGCTTTCGGGATTATGGACATTTGAATTTATGATTTCTAAATACTGAAATTCAGTATTTCAGTATTTCGAAATTATAAAGTGAATCCATATAGATCAATACAGATATATATATATTTATATATATATATATATATATATATATATATATATATATATATATATGTGTGTGTGTGTGTGTGTGTGTGTGTGTGTGTGTGTGTGTGTATGTACATGTATAGTTATATCTACATATGTATGTATGTATGTATATGTATATATATATATATATATATATATATATATATATATATATGTATATATATATAGGTTCATAGGTTCATAGGTTCATACTAGGCTATCTGCCCGAGGGCATTTACAAGCCTAGCCCATCGTTTTGTGGCTTACACCACCCCTTTAGTATGGGGAACTATACCCATTATTTTGCTGTGCCTCTGTCGAGCAGTGACACTGAGGTAATCCCTGGGGTATATCTGCGATCTCCCATCCATTGGTCAAGATTTCTCTTGAACAAGGCCAGCGAGGTGCTCTGCCTCACATGTACCGGGATTTTGTTCCACAGCATAGGGAGTCTTTGGGTGATGAATCTATCCTTCCAGCACGTCCTATTAATAGCCGTGTCGAGGTTTAAGTCTCCCGCCTTGTGGCTCTGATGGATCTAGATTTTTGAGGTGAAGCATATTCATCAAATCTGGGTTTGACATGGCCTTGTATGTTAGGCAAAGGTCACCTCTGAGCAGCGGTAAGCGACTGAATAGAGCTGGAGTTCTTTCAGTCGGGCAGCATAGGACAGATTTTGAGACCCTTTATCCTTTCGGTGAGGAACTTTGTGGCCTCTCCAGCTGCTGCAAGTGTCGGGTCAGATACATTCCGAATGGGGCATTGTACTCAATCATTGGTCTGATGAGTGATGAGTAAAGGGAGACTATGACCTCCCTTGATCTAGATGAGAATCCCTTCATGATAAGGTGGGCAATGTAGAAGGTCTTCCTAACTACTTTAGCTACATGGGTGTCGAATGACAGACTACTATCAACCTGGGTCCCCAGGTCCCTGATAACTTCTTCTGTGCTCAGTGGATTGCCGCCTATTTGGTAGCTAGGGGTAACCTTGTTTTTCCCGAAGGGTATGACTATGCATTTTTGGCATTTAACTTTAGGCCATGGCTCTGGCACCAGTTATCCATTTCTGTGAGACCCTTCTGAAGGATATCTGTGTCAGATGTGTTTTCTACTATGGCGCCCAGTTTGCAGTCATCTGCAAACTTTGTCAGCCATAACCCTCCTGTGTTTGCTTGTACGATGCCAAACAAGAGTGGGCCCAGGACTGAGCCCTGTGGGACACCACTTGTGACAGGCTTTGAGTCTGACATGGCGCCAGCAACTCTGACCCTGTGGGTTCTGTCACTCAGCCAGTTTGCAACCCATCTTGTGATGTATGGGTTAACATTTAAGCTGATGAGTTTTTCAATGATACCTGAGTGGGGTATTGTATCGAAGGCCTTAGCCAGATCGAGGTAGGCTGTATGGACTGCCTTTCCCTCATCAATGGCTTTGGTGACTGTTTCGAAAAAGTCAACCAAGTTTAAAAGGCATGATCTGCCTTTGACAAAGCCAAACTGGGTTGGATCCAAAGTCTGCAAATTCCCTATGTCTTTATTTATGAGGTCCATTATGATCCTCTCCATGGCTTTGCAGATAAGGCTTGTCAAGCTAATGGGTCGGTAATTTGCAGGGTCGGTGGAGGCACTGCCTTTGTGAAGTGGGACCACAGTTGCAGTGCGCCACCCCCTGGGTATGTATCCAGAGGTAAGACTTTGATTAAACAGCTGTCCTAGCTGTGGGTTTAATTCCTCATTGAGTTCGTGGAGCACACAGCCGGGGACACCATCAGGTCCCATGGATGCTGTGTTTTTGCTTTGGAGAGAGCAGTTCTCACTTGGGCGCTGGAGATGTTTGGGGCTGCAATCGTTTGGTATAGATATCTCTCCTTTGGGGAGGGGGAGAAGTTTGCACTGAACCTGTCAGCCAGTATGTTGGCAATGTCTGTAAGATCAGTAATCTTCACATCATTTTGAACTAGTTCTGAGCATATCTGGGAGTTTCCTCCCAGGTTTCTAACATAGCTAAAGAAGGCCTTATGATTGTCTTTTGAGTCTTTAGCTATTTTTCTCTCGAAATTTGCTTTGGATGATTTTATGAGAGCTCTTAGTTTTTACTTATAGTGATCAAGGGTGTCTTACCTTTTAAGGATTTTGCTCTATCTTGTAGTAGCTTCCTCCTTTTGTTGTAGAGTTTGTTTATGGCTGGGGTCCACCAGACTGGACGCTTGCCTTTGGTACAAAGAGTCTTTGTTTTGCTTGGGATTGCCTTATCCATGCAGTCCTGCAGGTGCTGGTAGAAGGCATTTGTAAGTGATTCAGCGGCTTGAGTACTGTTTTCCATGCTCGGGGGCCTTAAAGGAGACCACACTAGTCTTTAGAAGTGTGAAGTCGGCCTTTGAGAAGTTCTTTACTGTGGTCTTTTTTATTTCAGGTGGGGGTGGGATGAGGACCTCCAGCGAGATTAGTTTGTGATCTGATCTCACCAGTGAGGGGTATACTTCCGGTGTTGAACATTGTGCTCCCATGTTCGTGATGATGAGATCAAGTATGTTATCTCCTCTTGTAGGGATGGTGACTAGTTGTTCCATGGCATTTGAGTTTATGAATTCCAGGAACTTTTGGGCTAGGGTGTTTGGGCTTGAGTAGTGTTCCCAGTCTATATTAGGGTAATTGAAGTCACCTAGTATGATGGTGTTTGGTGATACATTTATCCCCTCTAGTGTTTTCAGGAACGCCATGTGAGGTTCCTGAGTTTGTGAGGGTGGCCTGTAACATGCTACAATTTGCAGAGCAGTTTTGCCTATGGTTAATTGCACCTGGATGGTCTCCGATGCATCGTGCATTGCCACCAGTCTTGAGGTGTGGGTGTCCTTGATGAATATGGATACCCCCCTCCTTTCTTGGTATTGTCCGGATTTTGGCGCCGGAACGCATGATATGAGGTAAAACCTGGTAGCGCTGGGGTGCTCTCAGGAGCCTTGAACCAGGTTTCTGTCACAGCACAGACATCGATGTTCTCCATACTGAGAAGGGCCTCGAGTGCGTGCATTTTGAGATTTAGACTTCTGGCATTGAGCAGCATTACCCTTAGTTTTTTCCTTTTTTGTGTTCTAGGGTGGTAGGTTTAGAATTTGAGCCTTGCCTAAAAAAGGCACTATGTGGGTGGCAAGAGCCTTTGCCAATATCCGGAATCCCAGGGGTGACAGGTGCAAGCCGTCCCTTGCGAAGCAGCGTGGCTTGTCCAGCATGTCATCCCAGGCAGACAGACACTGGATCCCCTTTGAATGACACCAGTGTTTAAGCCAATTGTTGAAGCTGATCATCTTATCTCTGTATTGTGGCATCATTCTTGGTGAAGGTAGGATACTGCTCAAGGTCAGGGTCATACCTGCCTGGGCTACATAATCAGAGAGCTCCTCAATGTCTCTTTTCATGTAGTCCAAGGAGGTACGTCTCAGGTCGTTTACACCAGCGTGGACAATGACTGAGTCATATTTGTACCTGCTGTTGAGAGACCTGAGTGCTTGCGTTATGTGGCGGATTCTAGCGCCTGACAGGCAGCTTACTGTGACCTTCTCCTTACTCAGTCTGGTGAGCGGGATGTCAGTGTGTCTGACTATGGAGTCACCAATGACTAGTGTGTCTGGCATTGTGTTTGGCCTTAAGGGCTGTGACTGTTTGACACTCTGACTGTGAGGTCTATGTGTTGCAGGTGTTGTGTTCTGAGGTGGTGGTTGTTTGGGTGTCTGCTTTGGTGGCCTCTGCTGTTTTGGTAGATTTTTGATCCGAGCCTCCGAGTATGTCTTTGTGTGTTTATGTGTATGATTTGAGGTTGTAATGGTACTATGTGAGACTGGGTCTATAGTGTGTGTGGTAACCTTCTCCTCCTGACTGGTCTTGCCAGTCCTATGTTGAGAGAGCTCAGCCTCCAGTTTGGCCGTATAGTTGCATCTCTCACATGTATTTGTGTTTTGTGGGAGGAGGAGAGGGTTGTCTGTGTACATGAGGCAATTGTAACATTGCCTCAATATTCCCAGGTTCACCAGCTGAGCAGGAGAGGACACTAGCAACTGATCCCTTGACATGCTAGAAGGATAGACAAAAAAAAACTTTAAAAAAGATTCCGGGGGACGTGGGTGACCGAGAAATGGGGGGTTGCCTTTTTGGGGTACTATCTATGACAAGAGTGCCGTATCAAGGTAATAAGTACTGTAGGAGCAAGTGCTAGGTTTAACAGATAGAGAATAGTCTACTTGGAGTCAAGTAGAGAGGATCTTTTTAGTTATAGGATACGCTGATTAGATCAGTAGTATAGTTCGAGGGAGGTAGTTTTAAGGGAAAATTTGAAGAGTGGACTTTAGGTAGCCCGAATAGCTTAAACCTGCTTAACCGGCGCTGCCCTAGTGTGCAACAGTGGCAGCTCCGCGCTAAATCGCGCTAATGCGCGCTAAAGTGTGCTTTATAGCAGGGGGCTGGAAAAGACAGGAAATGACCCAAAATGGCCAATAAACTACAAGTTACTGCCTTAAACCACTCCTCTGAGGACAAACAGTTAGCTCAGTACTCCCTACTCCCACTAGTGAGTAAAGAAACTACCCCTTGACCAAACAATTATATATCCTTGTTATGTGTAAACATGAGTGTTGTATATTCCTTCACAGATGTATCCTTCCATATTTATCTGATATGTGTATATTTAGATATAACAACATGACTGATTCAACACTATTTTCACTTAC
Source organism: Protopterus annectens (assembly GCF_019279795.1). Classification (NCBI taxonomy): domain Eukaryota; kingdom Metazoa; phylum Chordata; order Ceratodontiformes; family Protopteridae; genus Protopterus; species Protopterus annectens. Next base: position 172,171,688 of record NC_056744.1, read on the forward strand.
AAGTACTCAACAACTGTAGTAGCCAAAGCAGTTGTTCACTAATATTCAGTATGTGTACTGAAAGATATATTTGGAAAAACAACAAACATCCCAGCTCTGATGCCTTAGTGGTTCGCTGCTGTGACTATGGTGTACAGGGTCCTTGTTTCAAGAGCTGCGAGGGCTGTTTATTTTGTTTCTAGGCAGAACAAGGACTGTTGGATACAGAGTGGTTAAGGTAGTTTTGAGCAGCTTTAAGTGGGTTTGGATGGGTTTGCATGACAGTAGGCTCTGCTAACATATGCTTAAACAAATGAGTGCTTACACTGTGTAGGCTTCGCTTACCAGTGCGCAAATTTACTTAGCATTTATATTTAGGCAATGCTTACACCTGCTAAGCATAGCTCAGCCCTGGTAACCAGTGATCACATTCCAGTCTGACGAACTAGCAGGGTAATGGCATATTTAATAAGTGTATTCAATTCCATGTACATAACATGCTTCTATGTGCTTTCATCACAGTAGCAAAGGATGTAAGTATACTGTATGGGACACCTGAGTATATATGGCTGGTACAACAATTGTTTCTCTTTGTATGTGTTTCATACATGGGTAGTATCCCAGGTTATATGCAGTCACACTTGCATGTATTGTATCATTACGTTACTATTATTAACAGTGCTTTCCCAAGTAAGAGTAGATTACATATTGTAGTACTGGAACCATACAGCCCTGCATGCAAAGCTGGACTCTGAGTACTTACTATCATGTTCTTGGTGTGTGAGCTGTATGTTATTAAGTATTTGCTACTGGATATTTATCTGATATGTGGATATTAACTGTAGACTACTATGTGTATAGGACATGTCATTGAGGGCTGCTGTCTTGAAGTAATGGCATACCTATCAGTGTCAGACGTCTATCTGTCAAAACATTCATCCTAATGCATAACCTGTTGGCTAGCTGATTTCTTTCTGCCCTCTGTACAGATGTGCAGATGTCAGGTATCCATCTTGGCTGCTTACAGACAATCTATGCTTGACTGGCATTGACATGTCTGCCCAGCTGCATGATTGTCACAGCTAGGAAACCCCCACCCTTTATGCACCACATGCATGGATCACTCAAGTGGCACCATTTGATAGATGGCCTGCTAAAAAATGTCAGGTGGCATGATACCAGTGTATCCACATCCCCTACTCTTCTCATCTCTCTATGGACATTAGCCTGGTACACACCTAAGAACACCTGCACCTATGGACCCCAGTACTGACAAATGTGTCAGTGTGCATTACTGAGAATAACAGTGTCTGTGTGTTTGTAAACTTGTAGTTGGTAATACCCTGTGAGCCTTCTCACCCACTACAGCCCCCATTGATAGAGTTAGAAATGGTTGCTGCTGTAACTGACATTAACTGCACCTTGTTACATTCTTTACCCTGTGGGCTAACTGGAGCTTGCAGTGCCAGAATAACTCTGTTGTACAAATGGGTAGATAGGCATGGGTTACCCTCTGAGTCCTGGCAAGTGTGTGTATGTGTGCAAGTGTGTATATTTGTAGGCTACAGCATACTGAGGCCATATTCTCCAAATACAATACACCTTGCCATACATTATAAGGGATAGTGATGTTGCTGACATTAGGAGAGCCATGACAAACCCTCACCCTACTATCCCTGTGACATGTGCAATAAATGCATATCCCTGTAGTAGCACTGATTAGATAGACAAGTGATTGTATTGCAGTCCTGGTCAATGTGTGATTGTGGGCATGTCAGAGCATTATCATGGGTTTCAGTGAGTGGAATATCTAATGTGGGGTGTGGGTGCTGGGTATAGTGTCTTTACACCATGGTAACCCCAGTACATGTCCCAAGGTCTACTATATGAGGACCACTGTCACCATCAATCATGTAGGTAACTGATTACACTATCCAGCCCAATGATGCATGTGCTGTGTGCAAATTTTCCTCACTGACAAGGTAGTTAGCACTGATAAACCTAAGTCTGTCAGATGTATCTATGATTGTTATGTGTTTGTCAATGTGTATATGACAGTATGTTATACTATGTATTGTTCATTAACACCCAGTACATCCCCCATTACAATACTGTACAAGGCCTGGTGATGTTCTTCACTTAACAAGAATCTTGAGACACACCTCATCCTAAAAGCTGTGTGGTGTATGCAATTAAGGCCAAACACATTAGTAGCAGTAAGTACCTAGGTAGGGGTTCTACTGTCAGTATTGACAAGTAAGTGTGGATGTATGTGAAGGGATCTATTTCAGTTTGCAGAAAATACATGTCCCAGGATATCATTTGTCCAAGAACTGACTGACAAAAGGTAACATTTCAAAGGAATCATCTTGTGGAAATTCATTCCATCAAAACTAGTAGTAGATGTGCAAATGCCCTCTTTCCCACTGTACAGTTGTACAGCGATACCAGAGTTGGTATATATAGTTAGGTGTGGATGTTGTGGGCACAGCCATCCTCATTGGGGTTATTGTTGTACATATTCTCCTGCTTAGTCTGCAGTAATACTGTACAGTTTATGTTAACAGGTTAAGTAGTTGTTACTCACATGATGTGTGGTTTTACGCCACCCCACACCCTCCACAGTGGAGGGCTGTACCGCACACACCAGCACACCTATGTTTACCAACTGCAGGATAGCACTACATTGGGGAAGAGGACATATACCCTGCCAGTACCATCATCAATTATATTAAACTGGCAGACTGATTATTTACTGATGTTTTGCCTATTTTGCCTTGATGGAATTGCATAGGCCAAAATGAGTTCACTGCAAAATTAAGTGCATGCATGTGTACAGTATTCTCTGTGTATTGCATCAACACCAAAGCCTCTGTGTGTGTGTGTTATTCACAAACATTTGGTGTGTGCCACCCAGTACACTTACCTTTGTTCACTGTAGAAGAGCTGCTGACATCAGCCACCATGCAGTCACCTGTATACACCCTTCAGATCTTTCAGCCATGTGGCACATGCAGTAACTGTTATACAGACCTGTTAATTGTGTTCAGCTGTACCCAGGATATGACACAATCAATATGTCACCAGAATGCCATACCCCTTGTAGGAAACAACAGCAGACCAACATCCTGCTGACACATAGACACCTACAACACAAACTGAATACATTATGGAGACCACAATCAGTCAGTGTTAATAACAGCTATAATGCATCATGGCTGGACAGCTATACACCCTGACATGTAAGCATTAAACTTTCCAGCTGAAAACATGTTAAACCGCATTACATTGCTAAACCTTAATACATTCCACCTGTGCATCAGAACCATATTAACATGTCCCTGCAACAATGGTATGGATGACAGGGATGTGGCACAGGTATCATCATATGTACAGGGTGTGTTGTGGGTTTGCCAGAGACCAAAGATGAGACATATGGTTGACATCATGTGTGTGTGTTAGGAGGTTCTTTATCAGCTGGGCTGTGCAGATGTGGTGTGTGTAGGTATGGAGATGCCCTAGCTGTGTTGGTGATGTGTGTGTGTGTGTGTATGTATGCACACAGTTCTGCCATGTGACTGCCCTATACAGGGGTTTGTTGGACAGCTGCAGACAATGCATGGCAGGGTGTACAGTTCACCATGTCCAGCCACGGACGTGAGAACTGTGCCTGGAAGGGGTTCCAGGGGCACTACCAGGTAGAAGCCCAGATATGGTACTCTTCCCTGATGATGACAAATGTCTGCTGGATCTGCGTCCCTGTTGAGACTGGCCAGGACCATGTGCACATGGCCTGCTGTGTTGTGGTGTGGAAAGCACCCCCCTGCAGTGCTGGTGCTGCCACTATGGGAGCAGCTGTGACTTGTTACACATCTACGTAGACCTCCACTTGTTGGTGTTGCTGAGCTCCATTCATGTGGCTGTCACCCTACTCCTACCATTTGCTCTAAACAGACACCGCACAGTCGAGGATTCCCACCTTCTCACCCAACCGTCTATGCAGGACCTCTGCAAAATAACGGTAGGCACCTGCAAGATCATGAATGTTATCAAGTACAGCAGAATGAGTAGCCCTCTGGAGCCTTAGAGTCTGTCTGGTGTAATGGTCCATATATGCCTGTGCCTCCATGATGGCCTGAAACATGCTTCTGGTGACACCTGCTGTGGCACTTTTACCAGGGGCATGCTAGCCAGCAGCCCTCCTATGAGCACCCCTGTACATCTGCCTGTGTGGTACCTAGCCAGTGATCCAGCTATGGCTGCTGTGTCCAGACAGACTTGCCATAGTCACCACATTTTCCTGACCCATGCCACCACCCACCAACTGTCCCTCATCTATGGTCACTAGTGATGGGGTATGTATAGGCATTGTGACTGTGTGCATGGATGGGGTGGATAACAGCGGGATGTCAACCAATGGCACAACTTCAGCCCCTGACAGCCCTGCCTGTGCCTCACCATACCTATCATCATTGTCAGAGTCTGTATGGACACTAGCGTCAGTTTGCCTGCTGGAGGGACCCTGACCCACTTCGCCACCTGTGAGCTGAAAACAAAAAACATAATTTAAGACCTGTGTGTCATTGCTTACTTCTACACTCACACACACACACACACACACACACACACACACACACACACACACACACACACACACACACATACAGGTGATGTGGCACAAAGATATCACACAGACCTCTCATTACCCAACAGTCAACATGCATGATATATGGCACTCAACAGCATGTACTGCAGCTATACCCAATCCTTGTTACCAACATTATACATCTCTGTGATGCATGAGTTGTCTTAGTAGGTGATGCCCCTTCCCCTGAAACACACTGCACCCGTGTACACAGTATTGCTGTACACCTGTTCAGCACCTTGGCATGTACTGTGCACCATACCTCACAAGTGTACATACCATTGCTGAATGCATGTATTTGTGGCAGTTATGTTTGCTCTGTTACTCACTGCCCTTGTGTGTGTGTCCGACACATACCTGGGATGATATGAGAACAGATCTCAATAGTGAATGCCTGACCACTGATTTGCAGATCTCATCAGCAGTGCATGTACAATCAATAAAATCTGATTACACTGACAACCTTCAAAGCTTACTGTGGCTATGAGGAGTGTGCACACCCTTGTTGGCATGCCAGCCTCTTCCATGATATGCAATGGGGCCACAATACTACATATGTTTAAATTATTGGCATGCCAGTCTCTTCCATGATATGCAATGGGGGCCACAATACTGCATATGTTTAAATTACACACACCTGATATGTGACATATGACCTGTGCAATCAAATGAGCATCAAACAAATGGGTTAGTCGTACAGATGCTGATTGAGATGCATAAAATATGTGGGTTGCATAAGTGTGCACACCCTTATCACAATGGTTTGCTGCAGCAACTGTTAAGTGAACTACAGCAATCACTATTCTTGGAAGGGCTCCACTAGCATGGACCATCTTCACTTGCCATTATTTGGTCACTCCATCCTACAAATGTCCCCCAACTCTGCCGAAATGCAAGGTCAGCTCATGTGCACAGCCCTTGAAGGTCACACAGTCCCCTCACTATTGCTGTGGAGTCAGGGTTATGTCTGGCACATTTCATGACCTTCACTGTGTTCATATACAGCCATTCTTAGTGAGCTTTAGATGTATGCTTCAGTTCACTGTTGCATTTCAGGATGACACCCCTACTCATCCTCAGCCTTATTTCAGATGCTTGACAACTATGGGCACACATGAGTGTCATTTTGCAGTGTTCAAAATTCAGAATGCCATGTCTACTGGCTTAGTTCCTGCTAATGAACAGCAAACCTAAAGGTGTACACTGACGCCAGCAAGGTAAAGATGGGGGTGGTGGGTCTGAGGTAGAGTGAGGTGTTGCTTGTGCACCACATATATCTTTATTAATACTGTCTGTAGGTTTCAGCCTTGGTCTCAGTACACCATTACACATTGCAACACATGCCTTTGGGAGACTTGATGTTATGCATATGCTTCCTGTAGAGAGCCCTGGATGATGTTTTCTGTGGAACATCTCATCCATTTGATTACGCTAACCCATAGGCCACACTTATGCAGATTCCAGGTGATTGTTGACACAGATACTGCACAGCCAGTACTTGCTAGTCATTCCTGCAAGTCCTGCAGTGTTGTTGCATGTTTCTGGGCAGCCTACATGACCAGTTTGCAACATGTGTTGTCATCTGTCTTGGATGGGCATCTGTTTATTTTCTACATTAATGTTGTCCCATATATCATAGTCACATACATGACTGTCTGCACTGTTTGCTATGGTATATGCAATGGTGAGGTAAGGTTACTTCTCCCACTCCTGAGTGCTACCTTTCTAATATGGGATCCATTCCATGTTTTGTAAGATGTGTGCAAGTCACTTCTGCCTCTGTTGCAGGTGAGTGGGTAAATGTCATGAACATACTTCTTGGACAGCAGACCATTACTTGGTGTGACATTGAGGCCATGTATGTGATGGAAGGTGTGTACTCAAGAAGAGTGAATGCTGTCAGTACCTCAAAAGCTGCTTACACAATATGTTATTTGGAGTGTGTGCACACATATGCTTCCAGTGTTTGTTAGGGTATCTATTCCCCATATTTGTTGTCCAAACTTAGGATTCCATATTATACATCCATTGCTCATGTTAGGATCACATTACAGGTTGTAAAAGGTATGGAATGTGGTATTGTGATTTGACATTGTGTAGATCTGTAACAGTTGTCATTGTAATAGTGGTGTATTCACTGTTGTAGCCACTGTATAAGGGTTATATTTCAGACATTTCCCTAATGTAGGCCATTTGTCCCACCATTACATTCATCTCTGTCCACACATCTTGCACTGACAGGTTGTTAGGTATACTGCAGGACTCTCACATACCCTTCAGACATGCCACCATGGTGACCAATGTGATGTAGTGCAGGTAACAGCAACAATAAGTAAACGTACAGCATGCATTATGGGTAGGTGTGTTAAATGCGTGCATGGAAAATACCATGGCCATAACATGGCCGGTGTATTGGCAAACCTGAACAAAACAACTCCATACTCACCAGCTACAGGCTGCTGCCCCAGTTGCTTACCAGAGGGACCTACATAGTTGTGTGAGAAATGTAATGTCAGTAGCCACACCTGTGGCATTGGTACAGTGTTGGAGCAGCATTTCAGAACATCAACAGTACAATCCCACAATACTAGAGATTATGCACATCTGTGCATTACTACACTACAGCAACAGACTATGTTATATGATATACGCATGAAGATACTTTACAGATGAAGATGGATAAGCAACAGTGGTCTACTAATATGCCCTGGGGCCTAACCTGCACACTCTTCATCCATTGTGTGAGTGGCACACACCTCCACAATGCTACCCTCAGGTTCCTGGCTTGGCTGGTGGGCAGGTGCCCCATGGCTGGTGTGGAGCTCGTCAACATGTGTCAGTGGGGGCTGGATGGCATGACCTCCACCTGTGGCTAGCTGGTCCCTCTTAACTGCAGCAGCACTCTGATGGGCATTGTGGATGAGATCAGTGCAATGATGTCGCACCTGCTCATAACTGTGGTTATGCAGGTCAACATCATTTACCCTGTGGACGAGCTCATTACACAGGGCAGTCCTCTCCTGCAGATCATGGGGCCTGCATCCAAAGAGGGTTCCATGGTGTAATACAATGAAGTTTATGATAACATCATTCTCATATGGTGTATACGCAGGGAGATGTTTATGGGACATTGTACCTGGAAGACATAAATAGGAAAAAAAGTCAGAGGACCTCATATTGCAAGGATATAATAGTTGTTAATTGATATCCCCCCCACCATATCTGCAACAATAACCTAAACACACAAATCAATGGGTATGTTTACACCAAACCTACTGTTGGGACATATATCCTATTGTTCAACAAATACTGAAATGTGTTTCTATTTATGTTCCATGTTGAAACACTATCATTGTGGCCTGTTGCTATCAATGTAACCTGCATGCCATTGTAATGGCCGTTGTGGTTCCATATATGTATGTGTTCTGTTTGCTATGCAACTGTTCCAGAGCTGTTGTTTTGGGTTAATGGGAATATATATGCATGCTGTTGTAACTAATTCTGTATTGTGTTGACCTTTACTAACCCACATATGTTCTAAAACTGCAACATAATAGCATGTTTGGGAAGCCGTTCCCAGTGGACCCACCTCTCCCACCTTATTTGGGTGTGGCACTGAGCACCAGCACATCTCGGACAACCCGGGACCTCCTCATCCACTGGTGCTGCACTACCTTCAGGTGGAACCATCTCGGGGGATGGGGCTCACCCTCCCACTTCTGGGAGTGGGCACAGATAGGATCCTGTCACTTAAAGTCAGGTCCAGGGTCTGGTGTGTAGGAAGCTCTGAAGGGAGTTTGGAGATCTGCTATGCCTGCTTGAGGGCCGCATGATGCATTTAGAGGGTCAACCTTCCCCTCTTGCTCAGCCCCCAGCACAGCAAGCTTCAGGGCTGTGAAGGTGCAGTGGTGACTGTCCATGGGTGGGGACCTCAGTCCCACTGTTTCCATTTGAAGGCTCATGGGCTTCCGATTTCCAAACATCCCTCCCCATCCACCAATGATAGTATTTCAACATGGAACATTAATAGAAACACATTTCAATATTTATTGAACAATAGGACATATGCCCCAACAGTAGGTTTGGTGTAAACATACCCATTGATTTGTGTATTTAGATTATTGTTGCAGATATGGTGGGGGGGAGATGTAAATTCACTTATATATCCTTGTAGTACTCACAACTTTAATGATCATTGCTCTAATCATTAAGGTACAGGTATTATTACAATATCCTTTGGCCTTGGTTTGTGCACTGGTATGTTTGTACACAGTGTATACTTCAACTGTCTTATAGCTAACTTCTACATCTCTTACCTGGCAGACCTGTGGAGGGAATGTTTGTTCACACTACCTGACTGTTTCTACACATATTCCAAGATTATGAGTTAATATTATGCACATACCTCTCCATCTCTTAATGCACACACTCTGAACAAAGACTGACTACATGGGGGTACAAATAGGGACATATTTTGAATATTGCTCTCATAAACTTGTAGAGTTGCTAGAGTGACAGGATTTGTTTTAATATACATTTTCTGAAGGTTTTGAGGTCTGAAAATCAAATGTTATGTCATTATTTAGTGACTACAATTCTGAGATCATCCCACTGATCTACCAGGGGGACAGAGGAACAGGCAGAAAATATGAGCCAATTATCTGGACATTCTGAAAAAATCTGTACAGTTGAGAGGTATGATTATGCATACAGCTTACTACCACTCTCAGGATTCGAACCATGGCTTTGTCTGCTAAAAATGCAACAATTTTAAGTTTCAGCAGAGTGCTATTTGGATATTGCTGTCTATCTTTTCAGTGTTTTCTGTCCAAGTCTTTCTTGGTTGTACAATCTGATTTTGTACTTACAACATTCCTATACAGAAATTCCTAGACATTTTTTTATGTTGCACAGTGTGGGTAATGGTGGTTAACACAACATTAGTATTCAGTGAATGCAACAATAAATGCAATACAATACCAGAGTAAACACAACCAGTGCAGGATTTAGAGCATTATTGCCAGTCAGTTACAGTTTTATTTAAATATGACCTTTATGGGACTATTACTGTCATAGTGTTTGGTATATTCAGTGCAAACTATACACGGTTTTTATATTGTCAGGTGACTTTTTACTACTTTATATTTATTTGTTAGGACTACTACAAGCAGGATTGTTACTCACCAGCCTGTCAATGCAGCTTTTGCAGCCTACTAGCATGGGCTTCCTGATTCACAGCCCACTCAGCTGCAGCTGTAAGGGAAATAGAGAAATATTTAGGCATACCTATCCATCATATACACAGGCTGGACATTGGTATGAGTACTTATACACTGCTGGGACATCACCCCTCTGCCTTGCTTCTTGGACCCACTCTTCCAAGTGCTCCCTCTTTCCCTGCTTCAATTTGGCATAGTGGTGCCGGACCTGCTCACCAGTCTGAGGGATGCCAGTGGCACTGATGAGATCACAGGCAAGATGGTCCTAGGCTTCCACTTTAAACTGGGAGCCTTGGTACTGGCCCCGCAGCAGTCTCTTATCATGGTTTTGTACCAGGAGTCATACTATGACCTTGGACTCCTGTATGCTCCAGCACTGCACACGGAAGTGCATGCCCTCCCCAACTCCCTGCCATACAGCCTACAGTGGGAAGCTGCAACCAGTTATGAGCTGTATTCCCACCTGTGGGGTTTAAATATAGCTGATTTTCTGCCCTTTGCTGTGACTGGATGGTTTTGAATATGCTGAGCTATGCTAAGCTACGGGCAAGCCTGCTTAGCTAAGGTTGGCAGTGCTTAAAGTGACAGGTTCAGCACTTCTTACTGACAGGCAAATCCACTTAGCTAGGCTACTCATTGCTTAGCAGTCATATTTACACAATGCTTACACCTGGTAAGCAGAGCTGTGCAATGCTTATCATTGCTTATGTTTCATTATATAGACTATCTGCTGTATGACATTGATTGATCATTCATTGCATATTATAAATTTGTTTACTGTCCCTGACATCCCCCCAATGTGCTTTCATTGCATTTATTCATGTGTGACTATACTGTATGGGGCACTTGTATTTATATGGGGGTTTCACAACTTTATTAAACTGACACCTCACATCTGGACCTAATGTAGTACTCTGGTTAACAAATATATGTTATTTAGAAGCTAATTATAAAAATAAATGTTTATGTACTGCTTTCACATGTAAAATACAAATGGGTTATAGTGGGGATTGAACTGGGAATGGCTGTGTTCAAAGCATACACTCTAACCACTGCACTATTTAAATACTTATTATGCTGGATGTCTCTTGCTAATTAACTTCTTAGTCTGTTTAAGCTGGGCTAAGCATAGCTAAGCAATGGGCACACCTGTGCAGGTATGCTTAAACTTTATCGCATTTATAAAAAAAAATATTTGTTGTGTTATTTTATTTGTACCCTTCAGAATATCCCTGCTAATGTTGTACCTGTTATTCTATCAACTTTCTGCTTCGGCTTTGTCCACATTCCTTATTCTGACGGGATGGAAGGTGTGCTCTATGTGCTTATGCTACATCTGTTATTCTGACAACATTTGTCTTGGTAGGGATGATTGTCCCTTATGGCTTTGACCCAGATTTTTTATCCTGATGGGTTGGGAGTGTTACGAGCATTCTCACTTGTTTTTAATTGCTGAAAGGTAATTCTGGAGAGCAGGTGGCATGTATATTTTGAGAGTGCGGCTCTCACACACACACACCCTGTGCTCGTACATGGAACCATGTCCATTTTAGAACATGGTGGTGTGCCTTCATACATTCCCTGTCATGCAGGAATAACTTATTCCTGCACAGCTGCTTGCTGAATCCCAGGGTCTTTTAAACTAAGTTTTATTTACTGTTTAATCCTTAAACATTAGTCCTGAAAACAAGGATACAGTGTGTTGAGATTTGTAGTAAAGAGCATTATTTTAAATGTTTAGATCAAAATTACCCTTTACTTCCTTTAACTTGTACTCTGATAATAGCTTATCTCAGAAACAGCTCTGTGTCTTCCATATACACATCTTGCCTTTCTTTACTGATATTTTACTTTTTATTTGCTTGATATGCTGGTTGTACACTTCCATGAAACTTTGATGATGCTTACTTAATGCAATGCACTCCTTCAGTCTGCATTCAGATCAGACCAGAAGGCATGACATTACTGTGCAAGTTTAATTACTCAGAGACTAAAGATGTCCTGTGATTGTTCAATTCTGGAGGTGTTGTAGGTTAAACTTGCAAATGGCTGCACTCTTATTTTGTTTTCTTTTACTGCAGACTTGATTTATTATGTTGGACAGACCTTCCAAGCCTTAATTAGACATAGTTTATGTTTTAAAATAGAATCTTACATTAAAAAAGGAAAGGAAATAAATGCAATCATGGAACAGAAGATAAAACATTCAGTTTCCCACCCCTTCTCTTCACAAATAATCAATGAAGTTCATGCTTAGCACTGCTGCCCTTCTTCCTAGTATAGCTTATAATTATCGTTCATTTAACAGATATATTTCACAGAGGATCCCACAGGGATTCTGCAGGGGTTCCATTACTCTGATGGCAGAAAGGCTTTTCCCCAGCAGTTATCAAGTCAAATGCCTCAGCTATAACCTTTTTCTGTTCAAGACAAAGACTAAATAATGCATAGGTATGCATCACATAATAACCATTTGTGCAGTAAAAGAACAGATAGCTTTCAGAATCAGTGTCTGGAAAATACAAAACAATTAACCTGTCATTCTTCTTTTGTTTTTTTTTTCCTGCTTGTTTCATTCTTGATCTTTTTAGCAAGTATTTCATCCTTATTGGGAAATATACACACTCAAATGTATACATTGAAAGGAATGTCTTCTTTACAGTAATTAAGGTCATCCAGTAGTTTTTCATTTGTTTAATGTTTTATATTGCTAGTCATGTGAACACTTTCAAAGGTTGTATATGTATATGTTTATTTTCACATGCGCACTGGAAATGTTTACTAGCTAAACACAAATGGAAAAACAGTAAAGGCATACATTGAGTACTCAGATAAATTGCACTCAGTTAGTTAAAATGATAAGAAATCAAAGCATACACAAATAAAAAAAATAGTTCACTCCAGCGTAATAGACACAGATCTTTAAATTTCACTTTAAAGATATCATCTCTAAATCCTTATCTGACAGAAAGTGACATTTTCTTTAATCTGCTTACAAAGTATGTCACCTGCAATGTGAAGCTTGACTCATCAAACTTGATTTTAGATCTGTATTTGAAGCAACTGGATACCTATAAGCAAGATGACCAAGTACCACAGATTAAATCTTCTTGTTTTCCTCACAAGTATAGTGGTAAATATTTGTGCTTGTTATATGGGAGAATGTGGTTTGATTCCCATGAGTGATTGGCTGCAGCTTTTCAGTTTGTCTCAGAATCTGGACCTTTTGCCTCCATATTGATATTATTGTATTAGCAGTTAGAAGACTACTGTATTATGCTATTGTGAATTATATTTTTGTTTTGCTTTCTTTTGCAACCATTGGTCATGGCTGAAAAAGTTCATGCCACTAGCCCACCTTCCCAGTTATGAGACTAAAGCATACTTCTCAACCCGGAATATGGACAAAGGCGCATGAAAAATAGGTACAAATCTGTACACTGGTTAACATAAAATATGCATCCATAATTATGTAACCCCACCCACTCCAATGGAATTGTGGGATACAGACTTTCAAATGCAAACTGAAGAACAGACAACCAAAATATGGCCCCAGCCAAAACCATGTAGTAAATGGTAACCGTTTTTTTTTTAAATGTGTAGCAATGATGTTCACTGGTAAGGGAGAAGATGATGAACCTTAGGATTTTGTTTTTGGTGACTTGCAGTATGTGGGTTTTAATGTAAAAGTAAGGCATTTGATGGTAGGCAATATTGTAATCTTAGCAAAAGAATAGTATGCTTTGCTATTACCTCCAAAAGTCATTCTCAGTGGCCTACTGATCAGTGGCATAGCTTGAGTTTTTATCACCTGGGGTTGTCTTTGAGTTTGCCACCCTTCGTCCCTCAGAAAATCACAGTCAAATGGTGTCCCCCATACACAGCCGTCCCCCCTGCAGCCATTCCAATGTCCTATTACTTGGCTATTTCATCCCATTTACCATAAACTCTGCAATGTGCGTACTACTTTATTTCTACAATGATTATTTGGATTTCATTTAAAACTTTTATTTTACATTTTATAGCACAAACATGAACGGACATCTGCTAAACAAAGTGATACAGTCTCACAATGAAAATAGGCATAGCTTTCAAACTTCTCTGCCCTTGAAACTCACATTCATTGAAACAGCATTAAAACCGACATTCAAAGAAAATGTATCTGGCCAATGGCAGATAAATATTATCTTTGGGCTGTTTTCTAATCATAGGCCCCTTGCACATGAAACATGCATGTGTATCTTTGACACACCTTCCCAATTGTATTAAATTAAATTCCTTGTATAATACAGCACACTCATTAGAGCATGTCTTAAATTTATTGTTTTGAACATTTTTCCAGTAAGTAATGAAATAAAATGCATGAACCAATAATGACAAAACTGCCCAATTCAGAACATTTCCATCATAAAAGTCTACTCAAACTCTTACAATCCACCAGTATCAGTAAATTTGCAAAATCTCTGCAGAAGTAAAAGTCAATTAAATAATTCCACATTAAAGAGATCTGTAAGATATGTAACGAATGAATCTGATGCTAGCAAACAACTTTATATTTCATTGTTGCATTTACAAATAAAGTGTCTGTTGCCCTTGAGGAATAAATTGCCTATGTTATGGGGGAGCTAAGGCCCAAAACCAGGGACACATTTTAAACATTGCTTGTATAATCTTAGAAAAGTTGCTAGAATAAAATGTCTTGTGTTACCATGCATTTCCTGAAAGATAGGAAGACTGAAACTTAAATCTATCATTATTAGCTATCATTATTTAATGAATTCAGTTCTCACTGATTTGCCAGTAAACCCCAAATTTTAAGAAGAACTGACCAAAAGTATGAGCCAAACAATCCAGACATTCTGTAAAACTTTGGACATTTGATAACTATGGTTAACTCCTTGAATCACAAGTGGTGGTAAAGGTAGAGAATTTAGGCTGTTGCTCCTTGTACGTAAGGTACAGAGTTTGAGTCCGAGTAACTTTAACCACCAGTTATACCTGAGCATTTACACACACACACACACACACACACACACACACACACACACACACACACACACACACACACACACACACACACACACGCTGCCTGTGTAAAAGTAATGCTGGCAGCTTTTGCACACACATGATGCCTGTGTTAAAGTAAAAGTAATGCCTGGAGCTGTTAAGTAAACGTAACACACCTGCAGACTCTCAAGCTGCTGTTTCTCTCTTGTACATATGAAAAGTGTCTCCTGTTTCTCTCTTGCGCATATAAGTTTCTCTCACTTGAGCACACATTTTTTTACCTGAAGAGGATCCGGGGAAAGAAAGATGTGCCTTGTGAAGCTGATGACATTATGACATTGCACATGCCCTGCAAGTGATGACGTCAGGAGCAAAAAAATAAAAAATAAAAACAGGAAATTTGGAAATGAAAGGGGCCACTCAGAAATTCGTGGCACCCCGATATTTTGCCCTCAAAACCAGTATTTACTAAGGAATTCAGTACAGTTGAGAGGTATGGGCTGAAGTAACCAAAACAAAGCTGTATTTTTATGCACTACCAATGCTGGTCTTAACCAGCCTTTTTCAAAACCTAAATGTTTTCAAATTCTTTTCTCTGAAATATTTACATGCCATGATGTTCAGATGACTTCCAAATTAACCTTTACCTTTGCTTATTTCTTTTTTGTCAGTTGACAACCTAATGTTGGTCCTGGCTTCCTCCCTTCCTCTAAGACAGTTTGTCAGATTCTCTGAACATATATGATCTGATATTTGGCAGCAAATGGAGGAGAGCATAAAAAACTGTAAATTGAGATGTAAAGAAAGATAGTGGAATACTTTAACATGTTCAAATATTTGTAAGCGATGCTTGAGGAGAAAGGAAATCTGAAAGAGGAGGTGAAAGCTAGAATAAGAGGAGCTACAGCCAAATGACATTGAAGAATGGTAAAGAAGATGAAAATAATTTGTAGAAAACAGTGGTGTGAACAGTATGTTTGTACGGTATAGAAACATGGAAAACAAAGTCAGAGAGGCTGAGGATGCTTGAAGTGATGGAGATCAAGTAACTGAGATAGTTGATGGGATACAGACGGTAGGACAAATGATAGAATTATGACATCAGAGCAGATTCCAGAGGTCAAAGTGGCCAAATTATGGTGGTTCCAGCACCTGTGTAGGAAAGCAGGAGATGATGTAAAAAGATTTGAGAGAGACAGGAAGAAGGCAGAAGAAATGTAATGGTTATGCATGACTGTTGAAGAAGGTAGGAGTGAGTTAATACATTAATGGAGTTGGAGACAGTTGACGTCACTCCCCAAACCTATGAACAAAACAGGAAAAAGGTGGTTGATGATGATGATGATGATGTCCTTCATTCAGTTTTTGGCTTTATATTAATACTTAAAAATATAATTGAAGACAGATTATAATTTGTAGTAGAAACTGTAGTACAAGGTTAATAGTGAGAGAATAGTCTGTTCCAGTTTATGTTTCCGAGTTTTTATATTCTGCTTATCAATTACATGCTTAAAATTTCATTTTGTGTCTGCCCCATCCCCCACTAACACATTAGGTTAAAATTTCATAAAGAGCTTCAATATTGGCTTTATTTGATTAGATGCCTCTCTAGCTAATCTGCTTGTTCCTCTCTGGCTAGCCTGTTTGAAAAAAAAAATAGCCCCTTCTGCTGTTGTGGTTTATTAAGGCTGTGTCTCTGGCCTCCTCCACTTTTGGTAATTTGAGTTGCAAAATCCTACCATCCTCTCTTTCATTGCTGCTATCTGTTGTTTAAGCTATTATGCACTCTTCCAACCCATTGTTTTCCATAGATCCATTTAACTAAGTGCCTACTCAGCAAACCAATATTGCCCTTGAGAAAACCTCCTTTACTATATATTGTCTCTTGCTCCTTTTCCTAGAAATCAGAAAGCTTAGACTCATACCTTGCACTCCAGAAGTGATTTACTTGTATCCAGTGCCATCCAGGCAAATATAACTACCTTTGATGGCTAAATCACGCTTGCTTAAGTTATTATGACTGGTGATTAGTTTCATGTTTTTATGTGCACATTTGACTGCATATTTTGTGAAAAAATGTTTTTCCTCTCACTGTTACTGCTGTTACTCTGTCTTGAAATTGCCTTCAGCAAGGGATGTCCAGCTAGCTGTTTAATTGGTTTGTAGTAGCATTGCACTTGTGTGTCTCTTCTAATGTGTTTTTACATTATGTGGACCAGGTTTATTCATCTTGTAGCAGGAGGTGTTTGCCTGGTCTATTTGACTTGGCAAATACACAAAAGGGCTTATAGTGTAGTCATTGTATTGGTCAGAGGGCTCATTAGTTAGTTTTTTTTTATTATTTGTTTCTGTGCTGCTACTAATTTTTCATGTTTGTTTACAACAGCAAAGACCTAGAAAGCAAAGTTTCTATATAGAATGGTCAATACAACTTTAACCTGTAAAGCAGCAATATAGAGCAACTATCTTATACACTGACAAGCTTAGAGCAGCTAGTTGGGCATTGCATGCAAATACCTACAGATTTAATAAAATTCAGTATTGTATAAACATTAAAGGTAGTAGAATTTAGTACTGTTAAGCGTAATCTGCCACAATAAAGCACCCTTATTAGTCAGCACCAACAAAGCACCTTTAATAACCTTCTAACCCCATTGCACCACCCCCTTGTAGCTTACCAATCAAAGGACTGAACGGTATGGGTATGCAATTTCCTAACTTCGCTGTAGCCATCTTGGTGGATATGGGCATCTTGACACAATGTAGCAGTTATCTGATGTTTACTGATATCCACTTAATCCTTAAAGAAGCAGACACAGCATGCAAAGTTTTCTTACACAATGACACTGAAGGCTGAAATTCCACCTACAAGCACATGTGAAGTTTTGAAACCATGTATACAACACCCACCTCACAATGTCACACAACATATGCACATAGACTAATTTATGCTTAGGCAATGAAAAAAATCTTTCTAAACAACACAAATCGTCTAGACTACCTACTGTGAAAATGATGCCTCAGTAAACACAAAGGCACTCAGAAAAAGCAGCACCTAACACCCGCACTAAGCCCCTAAGGTGAACAAATGCAGCTCCCAGTACTTTCATCACAGGGGACTCTTTTGTAAGATATTCTGATGCCCCTCTAATCAGGGCTAACAAGGAGAAGATACCTGTTCGTTATTTATCTTGGAACCAGGATCTCCTAATCTTGCAGACACTCATTATGCCACAGGTACCAGTATGATTCCATCCTAATCCATGTGCGTATAAATATGCTGATCTACCTCACTGGACTATAAGAAGAGAAACATTATAGAACTTTCAAATGATGTGTCTCAGGATGGTATGATCCTGGGATTCAGCAGCATATTACCATCAGCAAGGATGATGCCACAATATCAGCAAAAAAGGATAACTGGCTATCACTCTGGTGCTACTCTAAGGGATCCTATATTTATCAGCTTGGGAGGGCAAGCTTTGCCAACCATGATCTACACGTTTCTCCTATATGCTTTCAAATACTGTCCAAAATTTTATTCATCCCCATAGTACCTATTTTAGGCAATGTCAAATTGACAACCCTACTGGCATAGCAAAATCAGCTCAACAGAACTTCAAGGTGTTACTGCTCAATGCCAGGAGCTTAAAAAAAGAAAAAAAAACGTAATTCTCTCGAAGCCCTCCTCATTTACAAGAGTATATACATCTGTGCAGTTACTAAGACATGGTTTGAGGTGACAGAGAGTACCCCAACAATGCAAGGTTTCGGCGCCTTCCATGCTTCTAGACCAGTAGCTGCACAGACAAGGGCTAAAGGAGGAGGAGGAGGTGTCTCGATATACATGGATAACCAGCATAATTCTAGGGCGGTCAGACGTGCAAATCATAATAGATAAAATCCCATATATCTTAGCCAACTATAGATCATGCTTTATGCCTCAAGAATCTCATAATGCATGCCTGGACCTACTAGAGATACTTACCATTCAACCTAACACCCTACTCAAGGGAGACTTTAAATGTCCTTCTATAGACAGGGAATCCTGCAAAGCTTCAAATCTACAAGCACAGAGATTCATGGACTTCATAAATACAAACACATTGACCAAGTATTGAATACACTGACTAGAGGTTCCAACATAATGAACCTTGTGCTCTCAAATATGGGAGAAAGCTGCACCCCCCACCCCAATGTCTCATCCTTCTTAGTAAGTTCCAATCATAAAACTGTCTCCTTTAAATCAAAAACAACTCTGTAATCCTGTTAAAACCAGTAATGGTTAGGAACTATTCTAAGGCAAATTACCTTTTATTAAGACATGGTTTGTCAAAATTCAGTGCCCTCCAAACTCCAAGAACACAGCAGTCTATGCTGAATTGATCTGATAAACTCTAAACAACTATATCAATGACTACATGCAAGCCCAGGACTAGCTGCAGAAATAAGCAGCTCTGCTGACATCCCAAATTAAACAGAATATACAACAAAAGGAAAAAATGGCAAAAATCAGGAATGGTAAGTCCCATAAAGATAACAACTCACTCATCAAACTAAATAGACAACCAAGAAGACTACTTATCTCAAGCAAAGCCAATTTTGATGTTAGGATAGCCTACCAGGTGAAGATATCCTTAAGACCTTCTTCAACTATGTCAGAAACCTGAAGGGCATTACACAGCAATCTGCTGAACTGGTAGTTAGTGGTGCAACATTCACCAAGCTTGGCAATATAGCAACCTGTTAGCAGAAAGATTCAATTCCAGCTTAAGCCCCCAACTTCAACCTTCCCCCAAAATATTACTCACACATAACCTTCAACTATAACTAGAGAGTATGTACTGGCTGTATTCTCTAAAGCCAAGAACACAGACTCACTGGGCCCCAATAGCATCCCAGGATGCCTCCTGAACAGCCTAAATTATAACTTAATGGGACCCATGGAGTCATTATTTAATTAAAGTCTTAAAAGAGGCTTTGTATCATATTAATGGAGGACTGTGATGGTCATCCTCTCATATGGGAGCATCATCGTGGAAACTACTGGCCCATTAGTCTGACTAATCTTATTTGCAAAGCCAGGTAAACTATTATCATAGAAATTATCAACAAGGATATAGGAGACCTCTAGATACTAGATCCATTCCAGTTTGGCTTTGTGAAAGGATGGTTGTTCTTATTGAATCTGGTTGACCTCTTTGAAAAGGGAAACAGCCCATAAGGCTGGAATCAGTGAGTCCACCTCCACAAAGAGACCAGTCACCACTGGAGTCCCTCAGAGCTCTGTGCTAGACCAATTCCTGCTTAACATCTACTTCTCAGATGTCAAAACCAATGTCAAAGGCATCTTGGTAAACAAGTTTACAGGTGATTGCAAACTGGGAGCAGTCATTTAATCTACCCCAAGATGAGACGAACCTGCAGGGAGGTTTAACACAGACAAACTCTTGGTGTCAAAACCATGACATAAAACACAATACCAAAAAATGTGCTATGGCACCTTTTGGGAAGTCAGCCACCCCATGTAACTATGTCATCAATAAAACACCCCCAAAAGCTGATTTATTAGTCAGGGATCTGGGAACTCATAGATAGCAACTAGCCTATAATCAGCATTTGTCTAAGGCAGTAAGAAAATCCTTCTATGTTGCACAACTTATAAGTAGGGCATGGTATCTATGTCCAGAGACGTCATTATACTACTGTAGTCGGCCCTCATTAGACCCATCATAGAGTATAATGCCCTCTTCGGTATGTACCTGACTAGACACATGCAGCAACTGGAATGTTCACAAAGGTTCTTTATAAAAAGAATACAGGGAGTAAACACAAAGTTCTAAGCTGATTGCTTCAAAGCCCTATCTATTTACTCGATATCATACAGACATCCCTCTTAACTTTCCAGGTTTTTGTAGAATGTCCAGATTTTCGCCTCATATTTTATGTTTGTTCCTCATATAAATTGTGGTTTTCAGGCAAATCATTTAGAATTGAAGTGGCAAAGCAGCAAAATACATTTGAGTTTTTGACTTTATATCATTCAGAAAATGCATGCTAACCCAATTCCTTTTATTCTAGTAACTGTCTAAGTTTATAAGAGCTGTGTATCAAAACATATATTGTCAAGTGGGTTGCATACTGGCTCACTGATACAACTCATACAGTCAAATTAGAGGACTCCACCTCCTCCAGCTGGTCCATAAAGAGTGGTGTACCATAGGGATCGGTTCTGGGACCCCTACTATTCAGAATCTGTTTCTCTGAAGTATAGGCTAAAACTCAAGGACTGTGGCTGACAAAGTTTGCTCAAGACTTGCAAGCTAGGAGCAAATCACTGAAAACCCTAGTGATGTCAACATCCTGCAAGAAGGTCTTACGTAGACAAATGACTGGTGCCAAAGCCATTTTCTTAAACTTAATCCATAAAAAAACATTATCCTCCCCTTCAGCAAGAGTGATGCTCTTGCAAACTACCACAGCAATAGCAATACCCTAAGCACATAGTCAGTGATGAGAGATCTGGGCACACAGGTTGACAGCAGCCTTAACTTTGATCACCATGTCTCCACAGTGGTAAGAATGGCATTTTATATTTCTCATCCCATAAGTAAGGGCATTTTCTCTAGAAAAAATAGGTTATAACCCCCCCCCCATACTCTTCCCTCGTCAGGCCAATAATAGAGTACAGTGCTCCCTTTGGTATGCTCCTTTCCAAACACCTGCAACAATTGGAGAGACCACAAAGGATCCTTACAATGAAAATTCAGGGTCTTCAAAATCAGTCTTATGTGGACAGACTGAAATCATTGTCACTTTACTTTGTCTTGTACAGACTGCTCAGAGGTGACCTGTGCCTTGCATATAAAGCAATTTCTGGCCCAGCTTTAATGGAAATTCTGCATATTCGCAAGTCAAATGGCACGCAGATCACTCACTCACAGGACCTTAACCTAGTATGTGACATCTTGCTGGAGAGACAGATCCATCCCACAGAGTTTACCCCACCTTTGGAACAAGCTTCCTATTCATGTTAAATAAAGCCCCTC
Source organism: Protopterus annectens (assembly GCF_019279795.1). Taxonomy (NCBI): domain Eukaryota; kingdom Metazoa; phylum Chordata; order Ceratodontiformes; family Protopteridae; genus Protopterus; species Protopterus annectens. The sequence continues at coordinate 172,193,587 of NC_056744.1, forward strand.
ATTTACCCTAAGTGTAATTTGGACAATTGAATGGGTAACCGGAAATTCACCCCGGGGGTTCATCTGTGGCCCTCTTAGACAGGGGCAGTAGGTGCTGATTTTAGTGTCTGTTTGAACCAGGCACTCTTGGGAACAAGGGTTGAACTTGGCTAGGCTTGAAATGGCCATGGGGCCATTAGCCTAGTAACTTTTTATGATCCTATGATATTTCAAATGTGCCACTATTTTTGGCCTTTGTTGCCCATTAATTTTGGCTTTGACCGAATTTCTTGTGCTGAGAGGTTGAGAGGTATGCATACAAAGTCCTGAAAAAAGTGATATTTGTCTGGCTTACAAAGCATCCATAGACCCTGTTTTGATGAACCTTTTGCACATCTGCAAAACAAATAACATCAAAACATTCAAGTTGCTCATTAAATGTCCTAAATTTTGCTTGCAACGTATATAGAAGATGTTGGTGAGACAGATATGTTTCACAGAGAGTTCTCTGCAACAGGTTCCCCATCCATTTAAAGCAGAGTTCCTCCCTATCTGTATTTAAGCTCATCTTGGCCCAAGGAATGTGTAATTGGAAATTCACACCTGGTCTGGTGCCTATGTCTCTGATGGACAGAAGCTGTCAGTAAATCACCCCCTACATAAATCAAATTTGTGGGTCACATTTGGGTTGCACGGCTAGGTTTATAAGGGTCCTAGTAGCTGTTTGCCTATGAACCTGTGAACAGGTTAGGGAGGAGAGGGACCTCTGACTATGGGATAGAATATCGTTTTGAGTATAACTGTTAGCTTCTGCCTATGAACTTATGAACATTTAACTTACTAGGAACGTGATAACTTTCCAGAGATGCAAAAAAGCATAGCATGTAAATAGTGAATCTAAAGAGAACTAGATATAGTGGATAGGGGAAAAAGAAGGAACAAGGCAGAGGAAGGATATACTGTGGAAGTCACAGAGAAGAAGGCAAATGAAGGAAAACAATGACGAGAGAAGGGAACAACTGCACTGAAGAGAATAAAATTAGGATGGGGCAAGCAGAGGATAAGTACTAGAAAGATTGTCATGGGAAAGAAGCAAGCTGAAAAAGGAAGAGAAGGAAGGGAAAGCAAGAAAACACGTGTGGGTCAGCAACCCTAAAGCCAAAGCAGTAAGATGGCTGAACAGGATGATCTATTTATTAATAAAGGTGCAGATGCAGTTGGTATAACAGTATTATCATGGAAGGAATAAAGGAGGAGGGTATAGAAGAGGGGTAGAAAAGTTGAGGTCAAAATGTTTGAGATGGAGGAGAGGAGGAAGGCTTCATCAGGTGCTTGGAATTTAATTCACTTAGAACAAAATGGTGAATTGGCATGCTGGTACTCTCGATAATGACATAACTCTGCTCTTGTGAAGGATGGGCTCTTAAATATAGCACTAAAGGACGGACAAACAAAGGCAGTATAGTGCAGATGGAGAACCTAATACTGCATGGGACATACTGTATGATTCCAGGATTTGGAGGGGTGCAGAAAGAAAGTTTCTTTTAAGAGATTATAACAAATATTTTGGGGCAAAGGCTTACTATAGTTTCTTGGTATAATTCAAGTGCTTGCTAGTGGTGAATTATTCATCAGGATCAGATCATGTGCTGTGGAATGCTGTATTAATAACTACTGACTAGCTTTTTGAAAAAATATTGCCCATGTTTTTGCTATCTCCCTTGAAAAAGGGTATCACATTTATGTGTATAGAATATTGTTTAACAAAACTCAGTTGTTGTTGGTAAAATTGAAATGTAAAGAACGAGGCTCAATCTGAGGTACATGGAATCCTATGGAGCCAAAAATTACAACCCTGTTCTGAAGCACTATAGTCTAATGCTTACTTGGGTGTGGCAGGTATTAGTTATTACCTGAGGCAGCAGTAGAATTTGAACATATACTGTTAGTGCCAATTGCTCCATGTGTATTATTTGGTTCAAACAGTACAGTATGAAAGACAGTGCCATCTGTATAATTGCCGACAGAATTGCAGATTGTATGACCATAGTTTGTTATTCAAACTATATAAAAAGGCTACTGCAGCTAGCATGTTTATAGGTCTCCATTTTATGCTACCATACCATAGCCTTTTTGCCTGCTACTAACTCTGACATCAAGATCAACATGTTGCCGGTGGGTAGACTTCTTGATATAAACAAAAACTATGATTTAACAATTTCTTTAAAGGGATTATAATAAACATTTAGTAGCCAAGAGTTACTATAATTTGTTATAAGGATTTGATATATTCATCTATATGAAGAAACAACATCCATCTTGCTGGAATAAGATTTATTGTAGTAAGAAGTACATCTGTTTTGTTATAGGATACACTGTAATTTCTGAACTTTGTGTTTCATTTATAAAGAAACACTGTAGCACCTTTAAATGACCATTATTTGTGTATTATTACACCTTGTATGGAAATGTAGAAAACCTGGTGGAATACACTTTTAAAAGAAGCAATCTGATGATAAATAATTTAGCAGTTCACCACAGAGTAGCTTTCCCTGTAGAAGATACAATGCATATATGTTTGTGATTAAAGAATTTGAATTCATTAGTGGCTTGGGGAATATTTTTCCTGTGTTGTGCAAACAGCCATAACATATTATTTCTTGCCACTGTGGCATGGATTTTTAAAGAAAAAACAAATGAAAATATAAGGGTAGAATCCACAAACACTTGGATAAAATGAAGATTTAGAATAGTTCTGTCAATGAAAATGCTGACTTGCAAAGTAACAGAAATGTCAATATGCTAAACTCTCGTGTCTTGGAAAAGTTTATTTGTAATGAAACAGACAGCAAAACAGTTGATAAGTGCGGAAAATGGAAGCAAAGATAATTTTAACATTGCAGCCTTTAGGCTTTTTAATTGTATTACTGATTTACTTGTTTTAATTAATTGCTTTATATAAACTGATGTATTTTTACATGCCTGAGTACCTTAAAGTAGTTTGCCAAGGCACTGGGCCTATTTCTTCTAATGAAATATTGGTAGCTACTTTAGGGTTTCTTTATTTATTTGTGTTTTATTTTGCATGCATTCTTAATAAAGAACATCTCCTTTCCGACAATGTTCAGTGACCTCACACTTGCTATAGTTGATATAAATATGATAAACCAGCATTTAATTACTTTATGAGGAACTAGAGATCTTGTTAATAGTGACTAAAAGAGATTGAGGTACCTGAGATGGGTGTGCATCGTCATGTTCTAGAGATGCAAAGGGATCATCATGGATAAGAGTAGAGAGGAGAAGGATGAAGAGCAGCAGCAAATTGGAGAAACCAGATACTCCTAGGTTCCATTACAGAAAGGGGCATGGACTTATGGAATATTCTACAAGAACTGGAGATTGAAGGTAGAATCAACAGGGATAATAAAGACCAATCAGGAAGAGTAGGAGGGAAAAGCTAGGATTGTTTCCTTAATAAATAACTACAATGTAAAGTAAAACCCTTTCCTAACCAGTTCATAAACAAAAAGAAACATAGACCCTACCACTACAAGAAGCTCAAGACTCATAAATGTGAGGCAGATAAAGTTGCTGTTCTCCGTAATGTTTCTAGTTAAACGTTATAGTACTAAGAGAACTATTAGTAGAAATTGTGCACCAATGATCAGTACTGATAAATACACAAGAGTTTACTGAAGCACTTTGTAATCCGTGAAACATGAGAGACAATGGGGTAAGACCTTGTAAAGAGTCTTACATCAACATGCAGCTGTAATACTCCATGTATGCAGCATCAGTGCATATAACGTCCCCACTTTTCTTTTCTTCTATGATTCAAAGACACAGCAGTATTGATGTTCTGGCTGATAAAATCATCATCTATGGGAGAACATCCTCAAAGCAGCCAGCAGTGCTGCTCTTGGCAGCACATTGATGCCTTTTCCATATTAATATGCTAGGCTACTTAACACACAGAGATGAGCAACATGTCAGCAGTTTTAATATATCCTTTACATCACAGCAAAAATCCAAAGTACTGTAAAGTTCCTTGTAGTGCAGGCAGGAATGTTACCATAGCTGCATTTAACTTACCATTGCCCAGTGATGCTACTAACTGCCTGTCGTTGGAGCCTGCACAGCACCAGATCCTTTCATTACCATAGTTGGTTTATGACCCCAGCTCTGCCATCATACCCAATGACTGCAAATTCTTTAAGACTGAAAATCAAAAATGATGGTGGAGCAGAGTGTAGCAGGAAAAAAAAAATATTAAACTATATAAAGAGTACCTTCCTGTCCTTCCTAGATAAGGTTTCCTTGCTGAGTTGTGTAGTGGTGCCATGCAACAGAATGCAGTACAACAGTCACTGGGCTACAGATAGGATCAAAAATGCATCAGCACTGCAGTGTGTAGTACATGACTGTGTATTATGGCATTCTGAGTGTGGTTCATAATGAATACTGGTTTTATGTATATTAACTAGGAGGATCTTTATCCATGTCTATAACCTGCAGTGTTCCCAGGTGACATAATAATACGAGTGGGCAGAACACCTGTACAGATCTGCACACTATGTTGCATGTCACACAACAGCAACATAAAGATTTTTTTAGACCTGCATCATTCTTCAGTCATCTTAATTACAGAACACAAAAATCTGAATTGCAGATCGGCAGCTGCAAGAAACTGTAATGCAGTGAATACACATTTTTTACTACACTTGATTTTATCCAAAACTACTCAAGCGATAACTACAGAATAGAATGTAATTAAAAAGTAATTAATTAAAGATCAACACAAAATGCTTAATAAGCAATCAGTTATCTTGAAAAAATAAACAACAGGCATCGTATTTCAGCTAAAGTCCTGCCAAAAGACTTCAGCTCACAGATCACTGCTCTCATTTGGAAGTATGATC
>NC_056744.1:172200987-172453487 GCF_019279795.1 Protopterus annectens
CATTGGTTTGGACATGTGCTTTGGAGGGATGCAGAGTATTTTGGGAAAAAGATGCTAAGGATGAAACTGCCAGGTAACAGGAAAAGAGGAAGGCCTAAGATAAGATTTATGAATGTGGTGAGAGAGGACAAGCAGGTGGTTGGTGTGACAGAGCAAGATGCAGAGGACAGGAAGAAATGGAAACAGTTGATCTGCTGTGGCGACCCCTAATGGAAGCAGCCGAAAGAAGAAGAAGATATATATGTACATACAGAGAGAGAGAGAGATAGATATATAGATATACACACATACACACACACACACACACATATATATATATATATATATATATATATATATATATATATATATATATATATATATATATATTAGTAATATACTGACACACATATGGTGGGATTCAGTAAAACCTACACAGTGATTTTCCACTCTGTGCACATTGTGGTGTGATGCACACATGGGCATGAAAACTTTTAAATTCAGTAAGTTCCAAGTGGTGGCACACATTCCTGCACAAGCAAGGTAAACAACGTGGCATGCTAATTACTGCATAAGCAGTTGAATTGCATGCTAATCAACCAAGGCAACACATTGGAGCTATTCAACAAGCTATAAAGAAACCATGTAGACTCCATACTGGTGTTCCTCATGAATTCCAAAACTTTTGGAATACAGCCATGAAAAGGAGTCTGCATGAACAGGATAAAAAAATAAAATATGCGAGATTTGTAAAAACTGACCTTAAAATGTGACAGTAGTCTGGATGCAACAAACAAGGGAGTAACAATAGCAACATAAATCCTTTTTTGTGCAATAGCACAAAGGCAGCTTTGCTTCTCCACCCTCATATAAGCAGTACACTTGTAAGTAATGCTGAAAGCAGTGTAAAAGTGTATGCTAATCAAAATAATTATAAAAAATATTAAAATAGACTATTCATAGTCACATGTCAGCATATGTAATATGTAGCTGATTAAATGCCAGCATATCGTCTTAAAATTAGTACTGCTCTGCTTTCAGCGCATAAACAGTTTGGCTTCCCTTCAGTTTCTCTAGCTACACAGTTGCCTTCCAGTGTAGATTCAGAGCTGTCAGCATGGTGAAGATGCAAATGATGTCTGAATTCATTAGAATTGCTGAATCCAGAAAAATGCATCCATGTAGGGATTTAAACATAGTGCAGGCATTCCTTTAGTGTTTGTGTTTAATGGATGGCAACTGTGAATGCTTACATAAGTTGGGTGTGTCAGGTTAGGCTTACAAAGTGTTATGTGTATGTTTGTCAAGGTTGGAAATGCAAGTAAGCAGCACACAGTTCACAGGTTCTGTTTCATTAACATCCAACCTCCTCTTCATTTGTGTGCAAATTGTGTTTTCTCTGTCAGTTTGTTGTTATTATTTTATTATTTTTTGGCTATTGTTTTTGAGATTTTATGCAGAAATCAATCATGGGGAATAGAGGAACAATGGAAGGGTTAGCTAATTTTATCTTGTTTGCATGGTGTTGCATGATTGGAAAAAGGGAGACCTTAAGAATGACCAGTACATATGAGAATGTCATGTATCTCTTCCAGTGGCAACATTGCTGAACTCTGACAGCTAGTATATAGTCTGTGGAATATACCTGCTGCTTAACTGACACTGTGGCAGAAGGTCCTAACGCAGTGATACCTTCCTTTTTGGGGCCATATGATACTGGGTTTGAATACAGCTGTATTTAATACATTTAACTGCTTTTGCTTTACAGTTGGTGCATGTTGGTACACAATGCACACCATCATGCAATAATATATCAAATAAAAGAAATGGGGAAGGCAGGACAGTGGTGAAATGAGGAGCAAGTGGGGAAAGAACAAATAGAAAGCAATGCAGGAATGTGCAGGAGGATGGTAGGAAAAACCTAGCTATCCATTTAACAGTAAAAATGATATTTGCATAACACTAGCTGAATTTGGACTGTCACCTCCAGGGAGAGGGATGACCACAACACAATCATGTTATATAGCCAGTTGGACTGAATCATGTGTGTCAAGAAGACATGTGTGCAAAATGGAGAGCTATGTATGGGATGACATTTTTATTTTATTTCTTTTGTGGGACAGGTGCCCATTCTTTTTTTTTTGGGGGGTGGAGTGAGGAATGTTAGGGAAGAGCCATGGGCATGTTTGGGTCTGGTTAATTGGGTAGGTGAAGAAGCAATTACGGACAGGCAAGACAAACAAGACAAGACAATGGGATGGTGATGGACAAAAAAGGTTGATGGACACCATGGATGGGGTGAGGGTGGAGATATCCAGAATTCATGGATGTCAAGCTGGTTGACAGTGAGTATTGAGTCCCCAACCACAGAATTATCATCACTGTAAGCTCAGTGCACCACTGGCTGGAGAACTCAATGCCTCCTCCTCCTACTGATCCTATGTAAAAAGAGGGATAGCAGCCCCTCCACCCAGAATAGGCATATACCAACAGTGAGACGCACAAACCTATGCATCAACCTTGGCAGTTCAGCGTGGGTGATAAACTCACCTTCCCTGCCACTGCTCCCAGAGGGAACCACTGGCCTATCCACTGGGACAGAACTACCTGAGGGGGCAGGTAGTGTAAGAGCAGCAGAGATGGTGCTGGCAGGTCAGCTCCCGGGTGTGCTGGGCAATGGTGCCAGGGTCAGTGGAGTGGTGTAGGTGGTTCCTGTGGGGTAGACCTATCTCATTGTCCTGTGGAGCATTTCATGATGCTGTACACATGGATGGCACATAATAAAATAAAACAACAACAACAAAAATAAGAAAAAAAAAGACATAAGGGTTGGGGTGATAGAGGAAAAAAAAAGAGATAAGATTAGTACCTATATATGTAACATACAATGCATTAATACAGTTATTTGACTCTATTATCTTAACCTTTACTCTTAAGACTACCACCCCCTAACAGACAACTTATTACTTTTAAGGCTAGCAGCTCATAACAGATGCACACTCTACTACAGATTGCAGCATGTACTCCTTTACATGTGCATATATTGCACATATGCATGTTCCAGTTATACAGATTACAGCTTACAGCAGGGCAGATGTGACACTGGTATAGAGCTTTTACTTTAACCTTTAAATTACACATAATTGAAGAATTAACAGTTATTATATCATGGAGAAGTGTGGTATTTGAACCCACCACCTCTAATATTCTACTCTTGGTTTATGCTGCAGACTAATGCATACATACTTGCTTTTTAGAGTTGGAATATGCATGTTCTATTTGATACAACTGTATAAAATACCAAACAAGTTGTCTTTGTTTGTGCTACAGACTAATGCATGCATACTTGCTTTTACAGTTGAGATATGCATGCTCAATTTGATACAACTGTATAAATACCAAACAAGCTATCTTTAACTTTTAATGCTGCAATAATACTGTCTTCTGCTGCATACATACCACATGCCTCACTCATCTTCACCAATCTAGTGGCATGGGTGCTACAGTGCACTCTCTCCCTCAATGTCAGCTGTGGAAAAAGCAGAACCGAATGCCATTATGGATACCAGTCTTGCCTATACTAAGCTTTTAAGCCTTACAAGTACCCTTGGTAGTTGATACTTACACATGTGTGGGATGTCATCCATCCTAAATTCCTCATTTCAAGCATTGAGAGTACCTGTCTTCCTCCTCCAGAAAGCATTGTAGTGGTGCCTACATTGTTCATCAGGAATGGGGGTACCAGCGGCACTGGTCACAGCCCAGGTCAAACTATCACAAGTGAATGAAAACAACCAGGTTTAACACCACGGAATGGCAGAGTTCTTAAATACAAACAACTGTAAGTGATGCTGCCACCATAAAATCTTAAAACAACATTAACAACTTTAATGATTGTGTGCAATTAAAAACACATAAAAACTCTAGAAAAAAATTCATTGTAAAGAACCAAAGAAAAGTATTTTTCGCAACTGTCTTCTTCAGATCATGTAAGGGTCATTCACAAACACATTCATTTAAAAAAAAAAAGAGGCCAATCAGGCTCAACTTTCATAGGTAAAATTAAAAGGAGGCTTTACCAATCAAATATGCTTCTTCTGTTTCCCCTCTAGTATTAAAGGTTTTAAAGGAAAAACACCATTAAGTCTAGGTATTCTGTCAGCTTGCAGGTCAGCAATACATCAACTCTCAGCTAACTCAGTGGAATTAAAGAAATTTCCCTTCCTAGAGTTTATAGTTAAAACTTCAATTACCATAAAGCGAAAGTTATGTCCCAGATAATTTACAAGATGTTGATATAGATCATTCTCTCTATTTTTGAGTCTAATATCACTCAAATGTTTCAAAATGTGGACTTTAAAGGGGCAACTAGTTTTTCCTCCACAGAGACTTGTGCATACTCGGGTTAGCAATATAAATTACATTTTTAGTATTGCAGTCTGCATAAATATGAAGCTGATATTATCTCTTTGTGATTGGATATTGAAAATGATTGCACTTATCTGTAAAGTAACATGTCTTACATCTTCCACATTTATTTTTCCTCTCTTCAGTTATATACATTCATCTGTGTCTTATTGTCATCCCAGCATAGTAGTTCTTTCAGGTTCTTCTTATTTATAAAACATCTCTGTGCTTCTCCTACTATGCCTCTAACTGCTTCATCAGATGTTAAGATTTTCCAATTGTTCTTTATTATTTTACATACATGTTATACATCCTGACTATATGTATTCAGACATCTATGTCCAACTGATTCTTTTAGACATCTGTTGGATAACATAACTTTTGCGGATGATAGTCTGTATAGATAGGGTTTACATCTTGTCTCTCTCAACTTCTTAATTTTAATTGCTTCTCTCATGACATTACTCTTCCTGTAACCTCTATTCTGCAGATCTTATAGCAATTTTTGAGATTCATATTTCAAAGTAGAATCATTGGTACAAAGTTGTGAGATATGAAGAAATTGTCATCTGATGTATAGAAAAATATGCACCTTAGATGCATACTTTTGTTGTGAAGGAAATTATTTTTTGAAAATATCCATAGGTTCATAGGTTCATAGGCTGGTACTAGGCTATCAGCCCTTGGGCCTATATAAGCCTAGCCATAACAATTCCCTGGCTATTTCTTCCCACACTATTTACTTCCCTGGACCCCTGTCTAGCAGGGTGACTGACGTGATCCCTGGGGTGAATTTCCTTTCTCCCATCCAATTGTCAAGGTTCCTTTTGAAGAGGGCCAAAGAGGCACTCTGCTTGACATGTATGTGCAATCTATTCCAGAGTCTGGGGAGTCTCTGGGTCAGGAACCTATCCCTCCAGCATGTTTTGTTTATTGTGATGACAAGGTTTAGATCCCTGGAGCTTGTGGCTCTAAAGGATTGGGATTTCTTTAGGTGTAGCATGTCCAACAGCTCTGGGTTTGACATGGCCTTGTATGTTAAGCAGAGATCGGCTCTGAGTAGACGATATGTGACAGAGTATAGCTGGATTTTTTTAAGGCGGTCAGCGTAGGGCATCTGCTTTAGGCCTGTGATTCTTTTAGTGTGTCTAATATCCCATCTGTTCCTCTTGTCAGTGTTACATCAAGAAACATGACTTCTTCTCAAGAGGTATTAAACTCAAACCTCAGGAATGATGTAGAATTGGTGAGATAGCTAACAAACCTTGATAGTTGCAGATCATCTCCTGTCCATAGAAAAAATATGTCATCCACAAATCTTTTATAAAATGAGATCTATTGTAACCATATGTTCAATTCATTAAATATAAACTCTTCTTCATATTGGGCAAGAACAATTTTAAGTAACTATTTGCACAAGGGGTACCTATTGCTACTCCCCATTTTTGTAAATAGTTGTCACCATTAAAAAACAAAACATTATTCTCCAGCACTAATTCCAATAACATACAGATATGTTGGACTTCTTTCCTCTCATACATATTCTTCACAGTCAGAAATGTTTGTATTGCATTAATTCCTTGTTCATTGGGGATGATGGCAAATAGACTCACCACATCCATAGTAACTGTAAAAAAAGTCTATATCCTTGTTAAAAGTATGAAAGAATGTTGAAAGGGGATGTAGGAAACCTTTAGTGTCCTTCAGTACAGTGCTAGCACTGGATAGTGCTTTCTTTAATTTGTATTCAATGAAAATAGAGGCAGGTTCTGTTATCCAACTACTTCCTGCAACAATGGCACATAGTGAAGGATTTTGATCATCGTCATGTAGTTTAGGAAGCCCTTTCATGGTGGGAACCATTGGATTTTCCACCTTAAGATACTCATATAATTCTTAAATTATTGCATATGTAATGAGCATATCATGTAAATATTCCTCCGGTTTGCATATTAAAGCCTTCAGTTCAGGTTCCCAAAGTTTCATATAGGTCTGATTGTCATTCAATAATGCATACATCTTCTGCTCATAGAAGGGCTTGTCCATCAGTCTGATGGACCCTCCTTTATCCACTGGCCTTATTATATGGTCATCATTGTCCAGCAACTCTCATAATTCTTGTGTCTCATCTTTATCCATATTATAGAAGCCATAGCCATTTTGTTATTGCAAAATGTAGCTACTTCCTTTTCAAATACCTTAACAAAGGTATCCACTACATGATTTAGTGCTGGATTAAATGAGCTTGGTTTCTTAATTAAATTCACATTCACTTCTGCATTGTTTCTAAATATAGATTTAAGCATTATATTCTTAGGAAAGTGTCTGATCTCAAACACAAATCCATGGAGCCTAGAATTCAGGGCTGGAATATAGAAGAGTCCTTTATTAAGAATGTTAATTTGAGATTTATTTAAGAAATATTTAGACAAGTTCACAACTAAAGAATCTTTGATGGACACAGCTAGTAGGCCTATGCCTACCCTGTCCAGTGAGCCCACAGATATTGGACAGTTGGAGATGAGGATATTGATTAGGGGAAATATGGCTACTGTAGCTTCAGTGCCTGTTGAGTCTGTTCATAGCCAAAGTGTGGAAGAGGTGCCACTCAGGAAGATTCATAGGGGTGCTCGGAGGGGGCCTACTGTCCCTCCTCCACCTGGGGCAGGTGTCACTTCCTGTGCCACTCAAGGCATGTTTATGGTTGTCATGGAGGCACAGGCATATTTCTGTAGATGATCCATACAAATGCTCAGGGTTGTGGATGTAGCACAGTCTGAAATGCTCAACTGCCACCACAATGTTGCCAATTAACTGGATCGGATGAATGAAATGTTGGACCGAGAGTGTTTGTGATGAACAGAGGGGTGTCTGTTATGGAATGAGCAGTGTCTGTGATGGAATGTCTGCTGGGAGGGGAATGGCATCCTTGTGGACATAGGTCAGCCACATCATCTGCTCTCAGCCAATGTGGCTGTGCCCAATCATGCTCCAATAGTGGCAGTATTTCCACTGCACCATCAGTGAGTGTGCTGTCCACACACAGACATGGCAGGCCATGGGATCATGGTCCTAGGCATCCCCATGAAGGGAGCTCATGCAGCTGACATAGGTCACATTCAGGTAGCAGCACTGCATCTGACCTTGGTTGTGGAGGGGACAGTGCAACTCCTGGTAGAACCAATTCTTATGATTGGGGTCAACAACAATAAACTGCCACCTCTGCCATGCACAGCTCATACCTGTCTGACAGTCCAAAATGTACAGCTAGCACAGAGCTTGGCTGTGTTCATGCAGACACTCACACACCAACGTCTCCTAAAGGACCCCTACAGACACACACATACAACAGTTACTCATTTTGTCTCACTGGCCATTTGTTGTTTTATCCCAATGTCTGCCTTCTTCACCTTCTTACTCACACACACTCACCAACCTTTTGTGTCAACCTATGTTTCCTGACCCCAACACAGCAACCTGTGTAAGTGATGATAACTGTGCCATATCCCTATTTTCTATCTTTTGGATTCAGAGATATAAAAGCTGTGTCTGATGCTCAAGGTGCATAGCTAACTTAGTGCTTAGTATATCTGCATTTCTGTTGTTGAACTGATCATTGTACCTTTGATTTATATTGGTCTTGGAAAGTTAGACAGTTGATAGCATCAAAATTTCACAGCTATATAGTGAATGCTCTTGTAAGGGTTGTGAAGTCAGAAACTGCAATGTGTATCATTACTTTCTAACTACTCTATTTAATTATTTTCCAGGATAAACATATGGCACACATCATAAATGAAACTGCCATATTCAGATGTTAGGATTGCATGACAGCACTGTAGTCAACCCTCATCAGAACAGTAATACAGTATAATGCTCTCTTTTGCATGCAACTCAACAGACACATGCAGCAGCTGGAGAAACCACAGGACATTCTCACCAAGATAGCACAAGGCCTAAAATCATGCCATGATGTATGTGAATAAATTAAAAGCCATGTCACTGTAATCTGTCTGGTATAGGATGAGTGACATTGGCCTGGCCTCCAGGCTAGTGTCTGTCCATGTCCTGGTGAGATGACTGCATATCCAAAAGTATGATATAGTTGATAACATCAGCAGTGTCTGTTGAGAATATGGTAATAACAGTGTTCCACAAGCTATGGTTAAAGGCTATCTGTAATGTCAGGCTAGAGCACTCAAACACACACACATAGTTGACTGTAGTGAGAATAGAACCACTACCTATCTAAATATGCAGACTACAGAACACAGTACTTAACACAATCAACCTGCATTCCGAAATCTCTCACCATTGTGTTGGAACTTGGGACAGTATTATTAATAGTGTAATTCACAGGTACCTGTCCTTTTGCAAAAGGGATAATAGTGCATTTTTTTTGGATTAAGTTTGTCTGAATCTTTGGTAAAAATCATTTATGTATGCAAGCCCATTTTGTAGTATGCTGACATAATTTGTGGATGCAATGTCTGCACACAGTTTACAGTCATCAGTGAACTTTGTGAGCCACAGGCCATTTGTCATCATCTGAGTTTCTGAGAAATAGATTCCAAACAGTAGGAGGCCCAGCACAGACCCTTGTGAAACACAACTGGTAACAGATCTGCTGGTAGACGTGGAATTCCCAGATATGAATGTATGCATTCTGTTGGTGAGCCATTTGACTACCTGTCTAATGACATATGTGTTAATCCCCAGCTGGGTGAATTTCTCATGGATGCCTGAGTTGGGGATTGTGTCAAAGCTCTTGGCTAAGTTGAGAGTATGTACTGATTTCCCTTCATACAGGGCTTTGCTGACACTTTTGAAGAATTCCAGTAGGTTTAACAGACATGATCTGCCCATAACGAAGCCAAATTGGGTTGGGTCAAGAGTTTTAAGGTCAGCAATATTTTTGCTGATGAGGTCCAATACGATTCTCTCCATGGCCTTACAGACAAGACTGGTCAGGTTTATGGGTCTATAGTTCCCCAGATCTGTTGAAGGACCCCCCCCCCCGTGCAAGGTGAGTATGGTTGCTGTTTTCCACTCTGCTGGGGCACAGGCAGTACTTAGATTGTGGTTGAAGAGAATATCTAGTCGTTCCACTAGCTCTTGCTTTACACCATTTAGTAACAGCCTGGAATGTTATCCAGTCCCATAGAAGCTGTGTTTTTGGCCTTGGTGAGTGTGGTTATAGCCTGTTATTTAGAGATAATAGGTAGAGAACTGGTGACAGGTATGCTTTAGGATATAATTACTGGAAACAGGGGTGAGAAATCTTTGCCAAACCTGTCTGCTAATATGCTGGCAATGTCCTCAGGTACAGTATGACTGGTACCATCCACTATGAATTTGGTGCATAGCTGGACCTTATCTTTTACATTACAGACATAGCTGAAGAATGCTTTGTGATAATCCTTAGCTATGGATGCTAATTTAGTTTCATAATTAGCTTTAGACGACTTTACAAGATGTCTCATTTGCTTGTTCAAGCTATGGAGGGTGTATTTCTGCTGAGACTGTTCCCTCTAATTCCTGAACATCAGTTTCTTTCTCATGTTGTATAATCTATTTATGCTAGCTGTCCACCAAGGTGGCTTTTTTTGTGAATAAGAAGTTTTGATCCATTCTAGTATGGCTAAGTCTATACACTTGCAAAGCTGTTTATACAGGGCATTTGTGTACACCTCTGTATAGGAGTCTTTACTGTCAGAGGTGGCAGGAGGTTTGACACTATGTATGCCATCACTTAGGAGGCTATAGTTTGCATTGGAGAAGCATTTCAACCTTTTAGATCTTGAGGGGGGTCAGGTACGATTGCTCCAATGAACGTGACTGATTTATGGTCAGATCTTGCCCAGGAGGTTCTCACACTCGGGGCAGTGCAACGATCTCCCATGTGGGTGAGTACTGGGTCAAGGACATTCCATCTCCTTGTGGGGTTGCAGACTAACTGTTTCAGAGCATTTGTGTTTACAAAGTGCAGAAACCTTAGAGCTAGCATGTTTCTGCTCATATATGTATCCCAGTCGATGGAAGGATAGATAAAAGTCATCCATGCCTATGGTGTCTGGCTGTATTATGAGTGACTCAAATAGGTCCAAGAAGGCACTGTGTGGTTTTCATGGTTCATGTTGGTAGAACTGTAGCTAACAATGATGTGGAGGGGGTTCTTTCAAACAGTTAGTTGGACTTGCAGTAACTCTAGGGAGTTGTACTGCTTAACCAGTCTTGAGGTGCATTTGTCTTTCATGAAGACAGATACACTTCCTCCTTTGTTTTTGTTTCAGATTCACTTTGTGGCCTGACCATGCTAAAAGCATTATAACGTTTCACGGTTTGAGGACTCTGTATGTCCCTAAGCAGTGTCTATATGGCTGCACAAACATTGACATATTTCCAAATATGTAGTGCCTCCATTCAGTGTACTTTCTGATTTGTACTCCTAGCATTAAGCAACATAACCTACAGTTTGTCTTTTGATGATATTTTTAAGTCAGTAATTTTGTTCTTTTGACGTTGCCTAAAAAACCCACTATGGGGGAGACAAGTACCTTGGCCAGTAACTGAAAGGCAAGAGGTGAAAGATGAAGATCATCTTTTTCAAAGCAGCGTGGTCTGCTGAACATATCATCTCAGGCTGACAAATATTGTTGAAATCGATAATTATTTTTTTTGTATTGAAACATCATCCTGGGTGAAGGTAAAATGATGCTTAGGGCTATAGACATACCTGTCTGGGACAGATAATATGAGAGCACAGTCATATCTGTCTTCATATAGTCCAGTGAGATGCGTTTCAAGTCATTATCTTCAAGAAGTACAACAGAAGTGTAACTGTGCTTGTTGTTGAGATACTTGTGTACATGCATGCCTTTGTGGATCCTGGCAACTGACAGGCCACTGACCATGACTTTCTCCTTTTACAACCTGGTGAGGAGGACATTTGTATGTCACACTATGGATTTGCCTATGACACAGACATTGGTTTCAGGTGTTTTGCCTTAAGGCTTAATGGCTGACACGCTGATACATTTGTTTTTATCTGTAGTTGGTTCTGTTCAGATTGTAATGTGTTCAGAAGGTTTGCATTTACATCCCTGCTCTTTTAGTAAGCTTCTAATGATTTCCTCTGCATATGTGAGGTTATGTGTTCTGCACTTGGTCTGTTGAGGAGGTGACGTCCTGTTTGATATCTGGTTCATTGTTACCTGAGAGAGCATCTATTCTAGATTCATTGTATAGTTGCATCTCACACGTATTGTATTTTTCATTTGTATGAGTGCATGGATGTCAGTATATATGAGGTAATAGAAGCCTAGCTTTCTTAAAACACAAGTAACCTTACTAAGCATATTTAAATGGTCATTGTTAGCAGAGAGATTTTGTGAGCAGCACCAACTGGGCCTTTCTCTGAGGGACATAGGTGCCAGATTTACAATCATCCAACCAATAGTGAAGGTTGCTCTTGAACAGGGTCATTGAGGAGCACTGTTTCACATGCAGTGGGAGCCTATAACAGAAGAGTATTAATCACTGTGCAATTTATCTGTCTCCCCTGCATATTCTGTTTATGTCACTGGCTATGTTTAGAACCCTGGTCCAAGTTATTCCTGTCCCATTTGATTAGCAGATGTCCAGTATTTCTAGTAGGGCATGATCTGAGACTTCTCTGTAGGTCAGCCATAAGCTTGCAGGAAACTGAGTAGAGTGACAGGTCTTGCAGTCTTTCCATGTATGTGATGTTTGGAGGACCTGCATTCTTCCAGTGACAAACCTCTATTTTTTTCTCTAATTGCTGCAGTTGTCTGGTGAGGTACAGACAGAAAGGAACCTTGAACTCAATTAGTTGTCTGATAAGTGTGGAGTACAACAGAGCTATGACCTCCCTGGTCTTGGATGTGATGTCCATACGTATAGTGTGTGCAATGCAGAATGTGTGTCTCATCACTATAGATGCATAGTGATGAAAGTATAGATTGCTATGGCCATAAGTGTTACAACACTGTGTTTGAGCTGAGAGGGGTGCTATGTATATCATAATGACCAGGGGTGTTTCATTGCTAAAGGACACAATGAGGCATTGTATGCTGTAAGGTTCAGTCTATGAGTTTGGCACCAATCATTTGTCTCTGTCAGCCCCTAATGTAATATGTTGCCACCACTGGGAGAATCTATACAAGTGTGTCCAATTAAGTGTCATCTGTAAACATGGTAAACCACAGGCCATCTACTGTTGTCTGTTCTTCAGGGAAGTATTTCCCAAACAGTTGTGAGCCCAGCACATATTCTTGTGGTATTCCACCGGTGAGTGGGCTTGTGGTGGAGGTGCAGTCCCAGCTTTGACTGTGTGTGTTCTGTTGGTGAGCTAATTGCATATCCAGCTAGTACTGTATGGCTTAATTCCCAGATGGGACATTTTCCTTATGAGATATGAATGGGGGATATTGTCAAAGGCCTTGGATAACTGAACATAGAGAGTATATCCTGTTATCTGTCATCCAGGTCTTCGAGGTCAGCATCAAAGAAGTCCACGAGGTTCAATAGGCAAGATATATCCTTAACAAACAGAACATGGGTCAGCTCAAGTGTGCTGAGGGTCAACTATTTCCCTGTGGATAAGATCCATGATGATCCCTTCCCTAACCTTGCAGATAAGTGTTGCTAGGCTTATGAGTTAATAGTTGTAGTTCTTCATGTTATCAGATTGATGTGCATTACATATGACACATTTGCTATGAGTTTCTGCAGTGTATGTGATATATGCATGGAAAAAGTACCGAGGCACTTGGGTTGCAGTACTTGGGAGGGCAACACATACAGCTGTATAGTAAATATGTGACATATTGTGAGACTGGGCCTTCATTTTTTTATTTTTTCTGCATGCAATGCCATGCCATACAAAAGAAATGGACAATAAACAGCAGTAATACTTAATAAGATGCAGTTTTCCATTTTGTTGCAATTAGCAAAGTGTATACACATGTAAGATATTCCTGTTTGCACACTGCTTAGCGATGTGGAAACACAAGCTGCATTGCTAATGTCTGACAGTTACTACTGAGTCTATGAAACACACCTGCTACTTAACTGACTCTGTGGCAGAACACGTGCACTATGATGCTCAGTGCAAACATGGAAATTGGAGAAAAATGAATGCCAGGTTTGGCTGCGTTTATCTGGTGTGCATGAAATGCAGTAGTGTGCAAACTGGAGCCCAGGAGCAGGCAGGAGCCACACAGCCAAAAATAGAAACAGAATGCATTCAATTAATACTACTGGGCATCAGGCAAACCCAGTAAGCGACAATGCACAACAGTTAACAGTGAGACATTAAAAATGAATAGGCAAGATCATGTAACTAAGTGTGTGGCAACAGATGTAAGGGTAGGGCTAAAGTACAGATGGTCCTGGGTTCTAGTACAGGGTTTGCAACCTTTGTTTTACTTTTGTGACATTGCTGTTTATAGCAATGAACTGCAACACAGACAAGTACTTTCTTAACCTTGTTGTGGTAACAGGTGTAAGTGTAGGACTCCCATACACATGGTCCTGGGTACAAATGCAGTATATTCCATGCACTTTTACTATTGTTCAGTCTCACTTATAACACTTGACATAGTGTAGCTGTTATTAATTACATGCATGAGGACGGAGACACTAATATTGTGTCAGTTATATCGTTATTTATCTATGTATTATCACATTTATTATAAAATTTATGAATGTGGGTATACTGTGTACTATGTTCCTGTAAGTATATTTCTGCTGTCTGGACTGACATGGCCTTCACATTTGACTAAGACACTTGTACCAGTGCCTGTACAACAAATAACCTTGAATTTGCATTGCTTGCCAATGTTGCACACTACTTACCATTGTGCACCCCGGATTACTGTGTTTGTATGATGGGGTGCAGTGAGCAACATCTTCAAACAATGTGCACATTCCCAGTAAATGTGATAACTGGAACTGTTGGGAAACCATCACACTCCATTGCTTTTGATCCATGATAGATATGGCAGGCATTCATGGAGACGATGTAAGATTTAGGGCTCAGAGGTATGGTGTCCAGGAGTCCAAGATTTTTGTTGGATTCCTAGTGAAACACCACAGTGCCAGGTTGCTACAGGGGGACTATTCTGGGTCAAAGTATTAGTAAGAGGCTTGGGATAGCTTGGCCTGGGCTGTGACCAGTGCCACTGGTATCCCCCACTCTAGTGAACAATGTAGGCACCACTTTAGTGACCTACGTTGGAGGAAGAAGGGTACCCTTGATGTTTGGATGAAGGAGTTTAGGATGGAGGACATCCCACACATGTAAATATCAACTGCAGAGAGTACCTGTAAGGCATAAAAGCTGAATATAGGTAAGTATTCATAATGGTATTCTGTTCTGTTCTGTTTTTTCTACAGCTGCTATGGAGGCAGAGTACAATGTTAGGACCTATGCCACTAGACTGGCGAGATTGAGGGAGCCTTGTGGTGTGTATTCAGCAGAAGAGTAGTGTTATTGTAGCACTAAAAGTTAAAGATAGCTTTTTTTGGTATTTTATACAGTTAAATCAAATTGAGCATGCATATCTCAATTATAAAAGCAAGTATGCATGCATTTATCTGTAGCATAAACAAAGATAGCGTGTTTGGTATTTTATGTAGTTGTATTAAATTGAACATGCATATTCCAACTGTTAAAGTAAGTGTGCATGTATAATCTCATATATATATATATATATATATATATATATATATATATATTCACACACACACACACACACACACACACACACACACACACACACACACATATGCATCTTTCACAGAATCCCAATTTGGTGAGCATAATTGTGCAAAAGTGCTGTTTACTGAAGCAGCACTTTCACGTAAGTATGCTTGTTGTTCCAGTCGTACTATGGTGCGGTAAGGGAAAATTCCCTTTTTCCCACTGTAGTATGACCTTGAAGTGAGAATATTAAAGTAGGGGGTTGTGGGGGGCACAGCCCCCCACATCGGAGGGTGCAGGGGGGCTTGCCCCCCTACATTCAAGTAGATTTTGTGTGTGTTTTTTTTAACATACTTTAACAAAAGCACTTTTTTGATGAAAGTGCTTTCGTTAAAGTGTGTTCGGTGGTAATGGACTCGGGATTTTATATATATATATATATATATATATATATATATACACATACATATGTCTGTAGTGCAAACCAACGGTACAATATTAAACTTTAGTTAGAGTCGGTGGGTTCAAATACCACACTTCCTGACTATATAATAAATGTTCATTCTTCAATTATGTGTAACTTAAAGGTTTATAGTAAAAGTTTTATACCAGTGGCACACATTCCCTGCTATATATTATAATCTGGATAACTGTAGCATGCATATGTGCAATATATGCTCATGTAAAGGACTACTTGCTGCAATCTGTAGTTTATTGTGCATCTGTTAGGAGCTGCTAATTTTAAAAGTAATAAGCTATCTGTTAGGGGGTGGCAGTCTTAAGACTAAAGGTTAAGATAATAGAGTTAAATAAGTGTATTAATGCATTGCATGTTACATATGAAGGTACTAATCTTATCTCTTTTTTTCTCTCACCACATCCTTATTTCTCTTTTTTTTTTATTTTTATTTTTTATTTTATTATGTGTCTTCGGAATGTGTCCATGTCATCCATATGTACTACATCATGAAATGGTCCACAGCAAAGCTGGGTAGGTCTGCTCCATAGGATCCACATGCACCCAGTCTATTGGTCCTAGAAGCACTGCCCAACACATCTTGGAGCTGAGCTAGTATCACCACCTCTGCTGCTACTGCACTATCAGCCTCCTCAGGTAGTTCTACCTTGGAGGATAGGCCAGAGTGCCTCCCTCTGGAAGCAGTGGCAGGCTTGGTGATTTTATCACCTGGACTGAACTGCCAGTGATAGTGCATAGTGTTGTGTATCACACTGTTGGTGCAAACCTATGTTGAATGGAGTGGCTGCTTTCCCTCATTTTACATAGGACCAGTAGGAGGAGGAGACTTTGAGCACTCCAACTTGTGAAAGAGTGAGGTGACAGTGATGACAGTCCTGTGGGTGAAAAATCGATTATCACTATCAATCAGCTTGCCGTCCATGAGTAGTGGATGTCCCCACCTTCACTCCATCTATGGTGTCCACTGACCTCTTTTGTCCATCACTATCCCTGTGTCCCATCTTGTTTGTCTTCTCTGTCTACAATTAATTCCTTGCCTTCCCAACTTACCAGACCCAGATATACCTATGCACCTTCCCCAAAATTCCTGTTTCTCTCAAAAAAAGAAAAAAAAGGACCTGTACCCGAAAAAAAAAAAAGGTCCAATACATAGCTCTTCATAGATTCATAGGTTCATAGGTAGGTACTAGGCTATCAACCCTGGGACCTATATAAGCCTTGCCAAAAAGGTTTTCTGGCTTTCACCACCCAAGAAAATTATTTTCTTGTGACCCTGTCGAGCAGTACCGCAGAAGTGATCCCCTGGGTGAATTGTCTATTTCGCATCCAGCCGTCAAGATTTTTCTTAAAGAAGACCAATGAGGAGCTTTGCTTGACATGAATGGATAGTTTGTTCCAGAGTATGGGAAGTCTCTGGGACAGGAATCTATCCATTTTGCACATGTCTTCTTGACACAGTTGATTTGGTCCAATTGGCTATACAACATTATTGTGCTGTGGTCACCACCCTCTCTGGAGGTGACATCCCAAATTCAGCTAATATTCTGCATATATTATCAGGTTTTACTGTTGAAGAAATCTATGGCTGTTTCTTACCTCCCTCCTGAATATTCCTGTATTGCTTTCCATTTGTTTTTCCTGTTATTTGGTCCTCATTTCACCACTGTCCTATCTTCCCCATTTCTTTTCCATTACCAATGTATTTTGTACTTTGTAACTTTAAAACGATGGAATCTCATTAAATCATCTGTTTTCCTATGAATACTTGCTTGCTATGTAGAAATCTCATACTTGTTTGTTCTTAATCTGTGGAGCTTTTCTCCCCGGGACTCTGCTGCAAATGGACATGCATCCAGTCAGACTCTCCTGGTCAACAAATGTAAAATAAAATAAAATAAATTTAATGCATTATTAAGTGATGTTGAGCATTGTGCACCAACACACAGCAATGCTAATACAGAAGTACTTAAAAGTGTTAGATTCAGTTGCATTCAAACCCAGTACCATCAGGTCCCAAAAATGAATGTATTACTGCATTAACTGCATTAACATGTGCCACCACAGAGTCTGTTAAGTGGCAGGTGTGTTCCAGAGACTCAATACTGTCAGAGTTTAGGATCCCCATTTCACCACTGTCCTATCTTCTCCATTTCTTGTCTTTAATGAGTTATTACACAATGGTGTGCATCACAAACTAATGTGCACTAATAGTAAAGGAAAAGTAGTTAAAAGTATTAGATACAGCTGTATTCCAACCCAGTACCATCAGCCCCCAAAAAAGGAACGTATCATTGTATTAACACCTGCTGCCACAGAGTGAGTTAAGTAACAGGTGTATTCCACAGACACAGTACTAACTGTCAGAGTTTAGCAATGCTGCTCACATTTGAGCAGTGCTTAGCAATGTGCAAACAGGTGTATTTCACATGTGTATACACTTTGCTAACCATTGCACAAACCTGTTGCTCCTCACACTATGGAAATGTATATACTATGGTGTGCTTCTTTTGTTTACTTTCCACTCTTTTTGTATGACATGAAAGTACATGTAGAAACATTACAAAGTGAGGGACCTATATAACTGTATGTCATATATTTAAAATACATCCATGTGCTGTCACCCCACTCCCAAAGCACTACAACCCTGGGGTCTCTGTACTTTTACCACACATATATCAACCACACTACAAAATGTAATATCAAATGTGTACTATGCAATACACATCAATCTGGTAACATGCATAACTACAACTACTGACCCATATGCTTTTAAAGGCTTATCTGCACAGCTACTGCAGGAATCAGCATAGACCATATCCACAGGGACAGAGTTGATCTTCAACACAGTTGACCCTATCAATTTTGGATTTGTCAAGGGTAGCTCTTGCTTATTGATCTTTGTGGACTTTTTGGCTTGGATACTGACCCCAATGACCTGGATGAGGGATAACAAGACATACCGCCTATGTTGAGTTATCCAAGGCCTTTGACATTATCCCCCATTCATGTCTCATAGTGAAGATCTCCAATCTGGGAATTAGGCCATACACATACATTTCAATCTCTTTGAGCAAGAAATCTGGACAAAGCCATAAATAAAAGTTAACAAAGGCCCAAAAGTAGGGACAGTTTTAAAGATTGCTCTTACAAACTTAGAAAGTTGACAGAATAACAGGTTTTGCACTAGCATTAATTTTCTGAATGGTATGATTTCTGAAACTCAAATATCTGTCATAATTTACTAACAACAATCTTTAATGATTGGCCACTAATTTGCCAGAAAATCATAATTTTATGAAAAGTGGACCAAAAATCTAAGGCAAAAATCTAGACATTCTGCAAAAATCTGTGCAGTTGAAAGGTGTGCTCATACAGTACAAGATGGAGAGCCAGATGGCTCAACAACAGAACACACATTCTCAAAGTTGGAGACTGCACCTCCACCACTAACCCACTCACCAGTGGATTACCACAAGGACCTGTACTGTGCCCATAACTGTTTTGGAAATACTTCCCTGAAGCACAGGCAACAGTAGATGCCCTGTAGTTTACCAAGTTTGCAGATGATTGTTAACTGGACCCACTCATAGAGTTCCCTAGTTATGGTAACATATTACAGTGGGGGCAAACACAGACTGATGGTTGGTGACAGACTCATGGACTGAATTTAAGCATACAATGACTCTGTGACCATTGTCAATGAAGTACCCTGCTAATTAGGAGGGGGTGCTAATGATATATATATATATATATATATATATATAGAGAGAGAGAGAGAGAGAGAGCACCCCAAAGCTCAAACACAGTCTTGTGAGACTTAGGAATACATGTTGATAGCAATCTACACTTTTATCACTATGTGCCCATAGTGGTGACACACACAATCTGCATTGAGCACATCATATATATGGACATCACATCTGAGACCAGGGTATTCGTACCTCTGCTGTGCTCTACCCTTATCACACCTATAATGGAATACAATGCTCACATCTCTCTGTACCTCACCAGACACCTACAGCAATAGGAGATTGTAAAGTCAACTTTGGGCTGGCCTGGCACCTATGTCCCTCATGGACAGGGAAAGTTGGTGATGCTCGCAAACATGTTCTGCAAAAATGACCATCCAACTATGCTCAGTAAGGGTACTTATGTTTTTACATAACTAGGCTTCTAAAGACCCTAGTGTTATCAGGTTAGCAGCCTCATATGAACCTGTAAAGCTATGCACCTATGCAGGCCTCACTACCATTTGTCAACCACATAGCCTGCTGATGTCATCTATTATAAGTTCACCTACACTCTTATATAAATCAAACTTGAGCTGTGGTGCTTGTGTGAAGTACTATGTCGGAGTTCTGTTCTTACTGCAGTTAACTGTGTGTGTGTGTGTGTGTGTGTGTGTGTGTGTGTGTGTGTGTGTGTGTGTGTGTGTGTGTGTGTGTGTGTGTGTGTGTGTGTGTGTGTCTAGACTGCAGACCAAACATGCGTATCGTACAGTTTCTTCTCCAATTATATGGAATAGGAGCATTTCGATATTTGCTCATGCCTACACATCCATTTAATATATGCCTCACAAACACTTGTCTCCCACATGGCTTGCTGATGACATCTATGATAAGATCACCTGTACTCCTGTATAAATCAGACTTGTGCTGTGGTGCTTGCATTAAGTGCTGTGTTCTGTAGTTTATGTAATTAGATAGATAGGGGTTCTGTTCTCACTGCATTCAACTATGTGTATGCGTGTCTAGACAGCAGAGCAGACATGTATATCCTATAGTTACTTCTGCAATTTCATGGATTGCCACTATTTTCAGACTTGCTCAAGGCTACACATCCATTTCATACTGGCCTCCCAACCTCTTGTCTCCCACATAGCTTGCTTATGTCATCCACTATAAGTTCACCTGCACTCTTGTATCAATCAGACTTGTGCCAGGTCACTTGCATAATGTAATGTGCTCTGTAGTCCATGTTCTTAGATAAGTAGGGGTTCAATTCTCACTGCAGTCAAATGTGTTTATGTGAGCTTTTTGCTTGACATTGCATAGAGTATTTTACACCACATGTGGGACAGTGTTATCTTCTCCTCAACAAACACTGCTGATGTCATCAGCTATAAAGTGTTGTTGTCTGACACATTTCAAGTTGGACATGAGCTGTCATGTTTGCATATAGTACTGTGTTATGTAGACTGTGTACTTAGGTAGGGGTTCTGCTCTCACTGAAGTTGACAGGGTATGCGTGTGTATATGTGTTTATGTTTGGGCTGTTGCTTGACATTATACTGAGCATTTTACACCAGCATGTGGGACACTGTTACCTTCTCCTCAAAAGATACTGCCGATATCATCAGCTAGATTACATTTTGGATATGCAGTATTCCCAACAGGGTAGGGGCAGTAAGAAGTCACTTTATCTTATACAATAAAGTTTACAATAACATGGCTTTTAAGCTATCCACATACATCATGGCATGGTATGTAGGCCCTGTGTTATCTTGCTGAGAAAGCCCTTTAGTCTCTGTAGCTGCTACATGTGTCTGGTGAGGTACATGTAAAAAGAGTGTTATACCCTATTAGTGCTATAATGAGGTTTGACTACAGTGCTGTCATACAATCCTAAGATATCAATATGATGGTATGACTAAGGATGTGTACAACATAGGCTGTCAATAGCAGTGTGGACAGTTGATGGTCAAGTTTATATTGCTATCTAAATGTGTTCCCAGTGCTTGCTTCACTAAGTTTCTGCATAGCTGGACTGTTGTTGATTAACATGGAATGTCACTTTTCAGACTGACAACATTACAATCATACATGTCTGCATTTAATTGCAGATCATGTGCTTTTGTCATCATTCATTTGTGTGTGTTATCTCCTCCTGTACTATGTTATCACCATTGGTGGACTCAGTGACTGCACACAATATGCAAGAATCAGCAAACTTGGTAAGACAAAGGCTATATATTTTAACCTGAACTGTTGAGAAATATAATTCAAACAATGAAGAGTCAAGCACAGACCCTTGGTGTTTACCAGTGGTGACAGCTCTGCTAGTACAGGTTGATTCATCAGCTTTTACAAGATGCATTCTGTCAGTGAGCCAATTGTTTACCCATCAACTGACATAAGGTTTAATCCCCAGCCTGTGTATTTTTCTCAATGACACCTGTTTGTATGATTGTGCCAAAACTCTAGGCCAGATTACAATAGGCAGTATGCAGTGTCTCACTGTCATCCAGGCATATCACACAAAATCAATGTCCTTTGACAGAATCACAGATCATGTATAGCTTGACCCAGCACATACACCTTCCTGCTACAGTTGGATACACAGATCTACACACCATCCACATCACCTATGTTCCAATACTGTACATCAACATGCAGCCACCTAAGCTGTAGGGACAGTACCTGATGCATGCATGTATAGAGGCATTCTGACTCTTTCCTCAACTGTGAGGTAGACCAACATGTCATCATGGACCTCATCTACATGTACACTAGCAATATTCCAGGTGTGTGCAACAGACCTGTGTACGTTGTTACTGCTGGTCTGTTAGATCTGATAGATGTCATCAAAGAGGTCATTGAAGGCATGCATGATGACAATGGTATCACTATGTGAAACTTGAACAGTCAAGGCATTTGACAAAAATCTATACCGAGGTATTCTATCAACACTGTTATATGTGGCCATAAACAGCTATATCACCAAATGGCTAGACCAGTGTATGACATACATGGCATCTTACTATGTTGAAATGTGTGATGTGACATATATCTCAGGTCCAGTGATCAGGTCAGTACATTAGGGGTGTCTGCTAAGCCCTTTCCTACCCATTAGTTCAGTAATAAACATAAGAGAGGACATACACATGCTGTGTACAAACAGCTGCCTGAAGGAATACAGCTTGTGTGCAATCAATGGCTCCACCTGTGATATTAGATAATACAGACAGTATCAACCCATACCAAAGACTGCTGCCATAGCCATGGCAAGATCTGCATTGATGGGACACATGGAGGGATTTGTTGAATCAGAAAACAGATACACCACCCAAGTATAATGTGGACACCACTCCCTATAATCAGACCTATAGGTGTGTTACCTGTGTCCTGAGGTAGAGGGAAAATGGTACATCCACCAGGATATGGTCACAGTGCTGACTAATCCTTTGAATGTAACACAAGTACTATGTATGTAAAGGACCTGTACATCAAAAGCTATAATAGGTTCATGGTTCCCAGACTTCATCACACCAATAACTGTGTACAGTGCACCCTTTTTCATATATCTCCCTTCACATCTTCCAGTGATGCGTAACTGAAGTGTATCACCTTTGTCACAGTGAGCTCTCACACAAATTATTGTCCATACCTAAATATTCTTTCTGGGCAATATGCATGACTGTCTGTTGGTGCATAACTGTCTGTTGGTGCGGAACAACAAAAGGTTCATAGGTATTTACTAGGCTAACAGTCAAAAGGAACTTTTTAAGCATAATCATGCATCCCAAATCTCTGACACGTTCTGATACTCTTCATAAATGCAAGCAGGGGCTCAGGAGATGAACCATTTACAAGTTGACTGTGTCCATTAGAGACTTAGGTTCCACATCAGGGGTGACTTTCCTGTTCCCCATTCAACTGTCCAACTTGCACTTAAATTGGTTTAGAGAGGAACTCTACTTCACATGGATGAGGAGCCTGTTCCAGAGATGGGGTAGTCTCTGGGATACTTACCTGTCTCTTCAACATGTCCTATTTATATTCCAACAAAAGCAGCAAGCAAATAACTCCAAAAATCCAAAAAGCAAACAAAAGCTGTGTCAGTACGAAGAAAATTATTATAATCCAAGCCAATAGTAAGCGCTTTCATCTCTTATGCAAGAGACTTCTTCAGACTATGGTGTTACCATAAAAAACATATGCTTTAAATGCTACATTAATTAACATTTTAAAACACCATTTAACATTTAAAAGCACAGTGACATAAAAATGCACAGTAACCATGCATACATTAATGCTTCAACCACTTTCTTTTTAAATACATTACAGACACTTCCCTTTTATTTAAACCTGGAGGGAAACAAGCATTTGGTTTAACTTGCCAACAATATTTTAGCCAACCTAGTTCTTCTTCAACATTTACTGACTTAATATTTTGATGCACAGTGTCAAAAACTATACATTTAAAATAAATTTTACACTGCTTATCAACATAATGTTTGCTCATAGAATTTTTTGTATCTCCATTACTAATAGCATAATTATGTTCATAAACTCTTTTGTATAGTTCTCTCTTTGTTCTTCCCACATAAAATGATCTACATTCTGAACACGTCAATAAATAAATAATTTTTTGATTTACAAAATTTATATCACAGGCAAGGTTTAAGTCTTTAGAACTGGTAATTCTGGTGCTGTTTTTTGTGGATATGCAAGAGGTCCATCAGAGTGGGGTCTGACAATGCCTTGTATGCCAGACAAAGATCACCCCCCAAAAGCCTGAAGAAGACAAAATACAGGGATAAGGCCTTGAGGCGGTTTGCATTGGACATTTTACTACACCCTATATTCTTTTAGTGAAGAACTTCTGTGGATGTTCCAATGGTTGGATATGCCTAGTTAGGTACATACCAAAGGGGGTATTGTAGTCAACGACAGGTCTGATGAATGAGGAATACAGTGGAACATGACATCCTTGGACCTAAATGCTATACCTTTGTTTATAAGTTGTACAACATAGAATGATTTCCTCACTACTGTAGACATGTGATAATCAAAGGCTAGATTGCTGTCTACCTGAGTCCATAACTACTGTGTCAACTCTAAGGGGTGTGTTGTATGTATGATAATTACTGGGGTTTATGATTTCCTGATGGATACTATTATGCATTTCTTGTCATTTAGTTTTAGACCATGGGTCTGACACCAGTTGTTTGTCTGTGTCAGCCCTTCCTGTACAACATTTGTGTCAGTGTGGAATTCAATTACAGCTTCTAATTTGCAATCATCTGCAAATATAGTCAGCCAGAGACCATTGACATTAGCCTTGACTTCAGAGAAGTGGTGCAAGGACAGATCCCTGAGGGACACCATTTGTGACTGAGCTCCTTGTAGAGGTGTATCCCCCAAATTCTAACTTCATGGGTCCTGTCTGTGAGGCAGTTGGCTGTCCACCAGGTGATATATGGGCTTGTACCTATCCTCCTGTGTTTATCAACAATGCCCAAGTGAGGTATTGCATCAAATGCTTTCACTAGGAGAAGGTAGGCAGTGTGAACCATTTGCCCTCATTAACCGCTTTGGGGACATTCTCAAAGAAGTTCACCAGGTTGAGTAGGCATGTCCTGCCCTTGATGACACCAAACTGGGTTGGTCCAGTGTCTGGAGGTTTACTATATCACTATTGATCATTTCCATGATAATTCATTCCATAGCTTTACATACAAGACTAGTGAGACTTATTGGTCTGTAGTTTCCAGGGTCTGTAGATGGGCCACCTTTGTGCAGAGGGATGCCAGTTACTGCCATCATTCATGAGGCATTACGCCTGTTTGGAGGCTACAGTTAAATAGCAATTCCAGAGGGCCTGATAGGTCATGTTTCATGCTATTTAGATGGCATACTGTGATATTGTCTGGGCCCATTGATGCCTTGGCTCTAGAGAGTTGTAGCAAGAGTTGCATGTGTACTACCTGTTCATCTTATGCACACACTGTGGACATAGGTGTTTGACAACATTAATGGAATTTATATCATTCATGACAGTGTAGAGTGTACCATACATATATGCCATGCACACAAAGCAAGTAGCCTGTATTGACCATAGTGTCACATAGAGGTATATCAGTATCCCTCCTAACACCTCCTGCAGACAATACAGACAATACAGTACCAAGACAGTGTGCCAGTGTGCATGGTTACTCTCCTAGAGTGAGCATGTGTGATAATAGTTGTGAAGTGTGTGTGTGTGTGTGTGTGTGTGTGTGTGTGTGTGTGTGTGTGTGTGTGTGTGTGTGTGTGTGTGTGTGTGTGTGTGTGTGTGTGTGTGTGTGTGCGCGTATACAGGCTCATTACTCCACATCACACATGTTACATCAAAAGTATGGGATTAGTGGTGGTATTATTCTGACATTGTCCATGATTGTGGTTGGTTCTTGTAATGTTTGACATGATCTTTTACCTGTGGCCACTTTACTGGAGACCTCTGCCGAGAGTGCACTCATATTCAGATATATCATTTTGTACAACATCCCAATATGACCCTACCCTGATCTCTGCATTATTCATGTAAGGATGTTTATCTCAAACAGACATCCTCCCCATTGTTATGTCACCTTATATGACAGTCACAGACAACATATTTTCAGTGCCATAAGGTACCATATTATTAACTCCCCAAGTGATACCGGCATCCTGCAGAAAGGTCTCACTGAGACCAATGACTGGTGTCAGAACCATGGCCTTAAGATCAATGCCAAGAAATGTGTCATCATCCCCTTTGGGAAAAAATCAGTTCTCATGAATTACCACATTGATGGTAGTCCACTGAACATAGACAGCATTATAAGAGTTCTGGGAACACAGGTTGACAGCAACCTCTCTTTTGACCACCACATTGCCACTGTGGTCAGAAAGTCCTTTTATGTGACATATCTCATTACTAAGGGTTTTGCATCCAGGAAGAAAGAGGTCATTGCCTCCCTCTACTCTTCCCTCATCAGGCCAATCATCGAGTAAAAAGTCCCATTTGGCATGTACCTCACTAGACACCTGCAACAACTGGAGAGGCCGCAAAAGTACCTCACAAAGATGATACTAGGCCTTAAACAATTGTCCTATGTGGACAGACTCAAAAAACTCCAACTATTCTCTGTCTCATATCACCTACTTAGAGGCAATCTCTGCTGACTTAGAAAGCCATGTGTGACCCAGCTCTGTTAGAAATGTATCTACTCAGCAGAGGCAATGAGAACTAATGCCGGGTGGCATGATGCCAGGGTAACCTTAAGGGCTAGGATTTTAAAGGCTCCAGGGCCATTAGCCTAGTAAACACTTATGAGCCTATGAACCTATATAGATATGTGCTTGGTGTTGCTGCGATGACCATCTTCCATTAACATGCACTCCTCTGTTGTACATGTGGACATTTCCCCTGTACTTTTTCCCAGTGTTCATTGCTACAATTCATCTGTATGTCCCTATTCAATACACACACTTTCCCTGGGTGATCGATTTACATGACAGACCCATGTCCTGTTACAGATCATTAGCACAACTGCAGTGCAGAATGCCAAGAGTGGGATTTAACTGTTCTGTACTGTGTTTGGATCATATACCTCACATTCATATCTTTCAACTGTCCAAATATTTGCAGGATGTCCTAATGTTTTCCTTATCAAATATGTGGCTTCCTGTCATATCACTGGGATGATCTCTGGACTAATGTGACTCAATATTACATACATTTGAGTGCATTCCTCTCAACTGTTCTGTTCTGTGCAGAATGTCCAGTTTTTGTCTTAGATTTGTGATCTTTTCTCATAACATTTTTTTTCCTGGCAAATCATTGGCATGTAATTGCAGAGTGTAGTCAAAAACTGCTGACTGACATTTGAGTTTCAAACTTCATACTCTTCAGAATGTTCATGCTAATGTACAAGCTAGGTTTGTCAGTGCAGTATTAAAAATCTGTCCCTTTATCCTTCCATTATTATGGCTTTGTCCACATTTGAATCTAAGAGGTTGCTAGTGTTACATTCTAACACAGTTCTATGTGACATTCATGCCAAAAATGTCCCTACTACTGGTTATTTGTACTCTTATTAAGTTGGCCTCTGTGCAGATGTGTTGCACTAACACAATGACAGCTATTTGTAAAACCCCTGGTGATCATCATGGCATTGTGCACAAATCTGTACACCATAGGTGCTCTTATTTACATGGAATTGCTATCCATTTTCACTGATGAGGTTTCACTATATCTAAAACCCTGGTGATCTTTGTGGTATTCTGCACAAACCTGAGCACTGTAGATGATCTCTTTACAAAGAATTGTGGCCATGGTGGTGCAGCAGTTAGCATTGAAGCCTCACAGCAAGAGATTCTCTGGTTTGATTCTCAGCTGGGGTGCCTTCTGTGTGGAGTCTGCATGTCCTCCCTGTGGTCACGTGTGTTTCCTTTGGGTGCTAACCGGTTTCCCCCCACATCCCAAAGACATGCAGTAGGTGGACTGGACACTCTAAATTGGCCCTAGGCATGAGTGCGTGCATGTGTGTGCCTTTTGTGGAAGGTTGGATGCCTGGCTGGCAACTTGACACCATAAAAAAATACACTGCCAATCATGAGCGGACAAATGATCCACTGTGGTGACCCCTAACTGGGAAAAGCTGAAAGAAGAAGAAGCTCTCTGTGTTTGCTTATGAGGTTTCGCTGCCAGCAACACTGTTGTGTGCTGGGAAACATAACTTAGGTGCACCTCACCTCATTAATATGCATTGCACAAATGTGTAGGCTCTGTTTCAAGCCTACAAGGCATTTATTGAATCTTGGGGACACAGTATATATTCTGTGGGATTCGTGAACAAATGTAGGCCACGTGAGAAGCCTACACTAATGGGATGAGCAGCAGACCTAATTGCATGTGCATGCTGCTCATCATACTGACATGAGTACAAGCACATTTTCATGGCCAGCAAAAGTGTTGGCAATCAAGAAAATGTGTTGAGCAGCACAAGCACATACAGTAAGCAAACAAGCTTGCCCATGGGCAAACACAATGAAGGGAATTGTGCAATTCTGTATTTTAATGGTTATGCATCCCATATGTAGGTGTGTGTGGTGTCACAAATATTAGAGCAGTGTGTGGCATATGTAATACCCTTGTGTAAGGCACTCCTGCCTACCACAGTTATTGTGCAGACATATATGAACAGATGTAAACACCACACTATGGTGCAATGTATTCCCCAGAGCTGTGTATTGTTGTCATGTGTCACAGGAGGTAGCAATGGGTATTGTCACAAACAAATAAAATTGATGTGTGAATTAAGAAAATATACCTGATAATGAATGTCATATCAGCATGTCACTTAAATTAATGTGTGCATGTGCCCATAGCTATGATTAGACCTGTATAGATGTTCAGTGGTCAAGGAAGGTTTCTCTGTATGTTTGCACAATGCCACGCAAGAACTGCAGCACATTTGTGCACCCCAAAGTACTTAATGCATGTGCTGCAGTAGCACAATCACCATGACATTGGCAGAAATAATGTCTAACTCCATGAAATCCAAAGCTGAGTTCACATGTGTTCATGCAACATATCAAGGGATAAGATGTAATGCAATGGTTGTTGTGTGACATCAGTACATTCACACTAAATGAATCTCTATGACAGAATTCAGCCTCAAGCTGTACAACTCCTCCAACTAACAAAATGGCTTTTAATCACATAAGCCACAGTGGAATTGTTATCACATATGTTGAACTGCACCTATGCGAAGTCAGTCAGTCACTTCTAGTTTATTTGCCTATGATTTTTGTCTGCTAAAATGGATGGAGAGGCCTCTGCCACTCTAAATGTATAAAACATGATTGTGGAGGATGTCTTTCCTGCAGCACAGTTAAGGACACAAATGCTTACAGTCACTCAAAGTTGGTTTGGAACACTTGACTAAGTATTGAGAAAGTCAGCACCACAATTGGATCAATGATTGCAACATGGTATAAGTGCATCACCAATAGTTATATGTGTGGTTATGTGCAAGCATTATATCATGTGTATAAATCAAGGAATATTTGTCCCTGTAATTACTTAATAAGAATCTTGCTGTGTGTCAGACAACAGTGGCTGATGCTAGGTATACCCAAACACACTTGTTACCCCTTGTTTTTATCACTGTGATGGTAGAACAGCAATTATGTACAATGTGGATATAATCCTATATTGGAACACGTGGCTTACTTCTGCATCAACATAGATTACATCATTTAATTTCCTCATTCCTATGGAGGTGTCTCAATACAACTGTTATGGAATGACAAGCTATTCACATAGCAGTATCAATCTTCAATACAGCCTTTTCAATGGAAATGTTGAGTACTCCAGTAACAGGAAGCAACATCTACAGATGAACATAGCACATGTGGGTGATAACACTGTTAGCAGCATGTGCACTGAATGTAAGCAGTGACATTGGGATTTGAAGTATATAGTTAACATCACAGGCTAATGAAGGTTTGTTGAAACAAAAGCTCATCACTGTTGTGCTACAGAGAACATGATGTTGGGAGAAGGAGGATGACATTGATGAGGACTCACCTTGCAGTGCAGGTTTCTCCAGGCTACTATTTTATTGAGGACAGCAGTAATTATTTACAAAGCTTGATACATACACATGCTAACTGCTTTGAGATTAGAACCCCCTACCTATCTAGCTATGCAATCTAGAGGGCACAGTGCTTAACAAAAGTGCTATCATAGAAGTCTGATGTCTATCTTGTGACAGTACACTTTATAGAAAATTACATCACCATTGTGTTGCAGAGAATATGATGTTGGGAGAAAGGTTTGGCATTGCTGTGGCCTCACCCTGTGTAAAAGCTTCTCCAAGCTACTACTTTATTGAGGCCAGCAGTACTTAAGGTCATATTTACACAACTCCATTCATGCACACGAACAGACCAGATGACTCCTGTGAGATTATTGCCCCTACCTATCTATTTACAGACTGTAGAGGACATAGTACTTAACATAAGTGCCTCCATAGAAGTGTGAATTTTACAGCATGATAGTGAAGTGTAGATAGGTTTAGCTTCTCATTCTATATAAGAGAACATATTGTGATATTGAAGGTTTTGCGCAAATCCATATTTGTTGATATGAAGAAGTAAGAGCAATTTTCTTTTTTTTCAAAACAGGTTTATTGTTTTAACATACAAGAGAAATATCATAACAATTTTATACAAGAAATTAAAAATAGATATGATTATAACATTCAACATAACAACTAAAGTATTTACAAAGACATCCACTACAATCAGATCAATTAATTAAACTAAAATACCATGCTATTGAAATTAGGATTTTTTTAACAAATTTTGTAAATTATCCCATACAATATAATAAGATGTTTTTCTAGTTGTTCTTGACCTAATTGTGTTTATTTCCATATGGCACACTATATTCAGAACATTTTTAAATTCATTGAACAAAGGAGGTGTATCTGAAATCCAATTTCTGGTTATTATTTTCCTAGAGACTGCTAGAATAGACCATAACAAGGGAAGCTTAACCTTTTTAACACTTTGAGGTACAGGTGTGTTGAATAATATAAGAGATTTAGAAATAATGAAATTATCTGTAAAAAGAGCCTGCAAAAATTCATTAACTGACTTCCAGTATTCTTTCAATTTTATACAGTCATAAAACATATGAGCCCAGTCAGCATTAATTTCTACATTACATCTCTTACATAGATTATCTTTATTATTTATTTTATTCATCATCAAAGGTGTATAAAAAGATCTATGTAAAAATTTCCATGTATAAAGTC
This sequence comes from Protopterus annectens, assembly GCF_019279795.1. NCBI lineage: Eukaryota > Metazoa > Chordata > Ceratodontiformes > Protopteridae > Protopterus > Protopterus annectens. The sequence continues at coordinate 172,232,149 of NC_056744.1, forward strand.
TCCAGACAATGGAAGACGTAGTTCTATAGGCAGATTCCAATATATATTGTTTATCTTGTTGATTTGGTGGGTCCCCATTAATAGAAGTGAAATAATTCCAGTGTGTATCTACACTGTAAAAAGTTTCTTGTCTGATAATTTTATGTATGTATGAAAGTTTACCTTTATCAGAAACTTTATGTTGTAAATTTAATATCAAGTAATCAATCAGTGTTGGAATAGATTCTTTAACTGTTATAGACATTAGATCTAGTCTATCAATGAGATGTTGTCTAAAGGTCTGAACCTCTAACCAGCAAGTTTCTCTTAGATCAAATTCTTGTTTTAAGAAATCTAGATTTTTAACTTTATTATCAGATATCAACTGATACCAGTACTTTAGATCATTATCTATAGCTAAATGAGTTCCTTCAGAAGTAGATGACAAAAGCATACCCTGAGTATACATTATAGGAATATAATAAAATTCCATTCCTATACTTAGGGTGCATGAATATAAAGTTACGATAGCTAATAATAATATTTAATGGGTAACAAACCATATGTTTAGGTGTAATAGGTGAAGTACAAAATTCCTTTAGTAACCATAACATGGAGTTATTTACAATCATATTTTTATGTGCTAAGGAGATTTTCATGAAGTGCATACTAATTAGCTCCCAATAATCTTTCCATTTTGTGACATATGACTGATCTATTAATAAAGTAATAACTTTTACAATAGAAGAGATAGTATATAAATTAAAGTCTGGAAAAGAAATACCCCCTTGAGACCAGCTATTAGTATGTTTCTTTAATGCAATCCTAGGTCTATTAGATGCCCATAGGAAATGTAACATTAGTGTATTCAGTTTCTTGATAATTATTTTTGTAGGTGGAAGTATTATTGATTGTAATAAGTATAAAATCTTGGGGAATATTATCATTTTAATAATTGTAAGTCTCTCCTCCATAGTAAAAAACATATTATTCCAGGTATTAAAAAGATTTTGTATATTAAGAAAACAGGTATTATAATTATTATATATAATAGATTTAATATCTTTAGATAGTATTATACCTAAATAAGTTATCTGACCTGAATTGGGTACATATTTAGTAAAATCACTAATGAGAATATTTTTTCATGTATATATAGGTAGTATTTTAGTTTTTTCTTCATTGAATATTAAACCAGAAATACTTTTGAAATTCATCATTTTATCAAATAGAGACTGCATAGAAGAATTAGATCCTGCTGATGTAATTAGAACATCATCTGCAAAAAGTTGAATTTTGGATGTTGTATTTTCATTTATTTCAAAACCCTCTATGTTAGTACTGTTTCTGATCAAATTAGCCCAAGGCTCCATTACTAAAGTGAATAATAGTGGAGAAAGTGGACATCCTTGTTTTGTACCTTTAAGAATGGGTATTTTTTGTGAAACATATGTTCCTACCTTAATATAAGCCAACGTTCCTTTGTATAAATGCTCAATTAGATTTACAAATGCATCTGAGAAGTTTGTGCACTTCAGTAAGGTAAACAGATAGTCCCAACTTACTGAATCAAATGCTGAACTTATATCAAGACTAATAAGTGTTAAATCTTTCTTTTTCCTATTTGCAAAATCAATTAATGTTAAAGTTCTTCTTATATTATCAAAAACATTTCTATTTACAATGAAGCCTGTCTGATCTATATCTATAATGCTGGGAACGATTGTCTTCAATCTATCAGCAAAAATACTCATAAACATTTTATAATCAACATTAAGTAATGACATGGGCCGATATGAAGTACATCTAGTTGGATCTTTATTAGGTTTTAAAATTGGCGAAATAAATGTATATTGCCAAGATGGGGGGGTTATTAACTCAGTTTGGGCCAAAATAAAAACCTTATGTATTAATGAATATGTACTTTTAGAAAGGATTTTATATATCTCTAGTATAATACCATCATTACCCGGTGCTTTGTTTGATTTAAGCTTATTTATTTGTGTAATAACCTCTGTATATGAAATACTTTTGTCCAATAGTTTAATCTGTTGTTTATTAAGCTTTTTATTCATGTTTGTGGTTATAAACTCCTTTATTTTATCTTTAGGGTCCATGTTAATGTTATTATTGTTAATATTGTGAAAGTGATTTCTAAATTCATCTAGTATTTCTGGTAGACTAGAAACATTCTTCTTTTTCCTTAGAGAAAAGATTTCTTTGATATGGTTTTGTTTATTCAACCTTTTTGTTTTATTTTTAAGTCTATGTAAGTATTTGGGGCTTATTGAGTAAGAGAAAAACTTGTATTTCCCTAGAGTTATTTTAACTTTATGAGTTAAATTTTCTTTGTATTTCTCATTTAGTTTGTTTATTTCTTCAATGACTTTCTTATCCATAATATTTTCTTTATTATTATGTTTATAAGAGTCTAATTTACTTTGAATATCTAACAATTTCTTATCCCAAGATTTCCTTTTATTATTATACCATCTTATACTTTGTCCATATAGATATGATTTTAAGGCATCCCAAACATAGACAATGGAGACTTCAGGAGTACAATTTATGTCTAGAAAATGTTGTACTTCTGAAAGTATATATTCTTTATAGTCTTTTAGTTGAGTTAAGTATGCTGGTATCCTTTTGATCTGAACATTATGAGTATTTTTTATCATGAATTCAAAAACAATTGAATTATGATCAGCTATAGGACATGGAATGATTTTGGAATTGAGTAAATCTGTTACCATCTGGTTAGAAATAAAGACCCTATCTATTTTTGAATAAGTTTTGTATCTGTTAGAAAAAAAGGTGTATGGTAATGATTTTGAATCTATCTGATTATTAATATCATTCAAATGATAAGAATTAGCAAAATCATTTAAATGTTTTGCATTAGATGTAATTCTTCTTTTTCCTATAGTGGTAGTATCACTTTCATGTAGTATACAATTAAAGTCACCAGCTAAAATAATATCTCCTATAGAGAATGATATGATCTTATCAAGATGATGTTTCACTGTATTAATACCAATTCCAGGTATCCAATATACGTTAATTAAAGTGTAAGTCTTCCCATTAATTTGTATTGTAACCATACAAAACATTCCTTTATCATCCTGATAAGACTTAATGGTTTTAGGAATGGGCATACTTTTATTCCATAAAATAGCCACTCCTCTTTTTTTCTGAGTGTGCTCTGAACTAACCAATACTGCATATTTGTTTGTGGCTAGTTTATCAATATCTTTTTTCAAGAGATGGGTTTCTTGCAGGAAGACTAAGTTGGCCTTATGTAAATTAATGTATCTTATTAGGCTTGCCCTTTTACACGGATTATTCAATCCATTAATGTTTAAAGAAATTCCTTTTAAAGATGTCATTTGGCATTTTTAAAACTTAAGAATCTTATGATCAAAATAACAAATAACAACATAAGTAATGTTACATCTCCTCCTTTAGGTGTACCTTTAAATATAGCTGTATTTATTGAATCTCTTATGGGATTTTGTATAGGATTCAATTTTGCTTGTATTGACAATGAGTGTACAAAATATATTGTGGATGTCAAAACTATATACATATAACAATGAACAAGTGAAAATAATGTAAGGATTAAACCTTGCATCCAGCCTGGAGTTAAAAACTCCAACTTAGAGTAGTATTTACCACTCAAGTTAATCCCCTACCCTAAGCAGCAGTACCTCAGCTACCACCTTATCAATTTAATACTGGTTATATTTAACTTAAATTAACAGTTTTCAATTCAATTATCTAGCAAGACAAGACTACACACTTGATAAAACAGCATCATATAAACTAAAATAAACTTTTTTTTTTAAAAAACTATTCATACTACTATACACATCTATGTAATATAATACACTTGTATTCAAATAGCATTCAAATAAACTTGATATTAGGAACCAAGAGGAGAGAGAGAAATAAAAGACGTGAAAGAGGGAGAGAGAGTGAAAGAAAGAGAGAAAAAAAAAGGAAGGCATATTTACATATTAATTTGTTCAAGGTATGTAAAAATAAGTTCTAACATTCATTTAAATCAAAAACTTTGGCTAATATGGTTCAGACATTACATATATTAAGATGCATCTATTTTCTGTCATGTAAATGCAGTCAACAGCTTCCAAAAAAAAACCTTGAATTGCTTGTATATGAGCATTTTACTCATACTCATTATTGTCAGTAGAATAAAATACTATATTTATAGAAATTCTTATAAATCATACTGCATAGTTATGCAAATTCTCAGAAACACTTGCATTATTGTAAAAAAAAAAAACATCTGTATTTTGTATGTCTATACTACTGCTTTAAAATATATCACATGACAATTTCTTCCAGTATAGAGTTATAAAGTTATTTATGCTTGTCAATCAGATGAATTAAATGAGTTATAGTAATGTATATGTTTGGAACATAAGTTTCTAACACAGATTAGTATGCTGCAGTCAAGTAGATTTTCAAAAACACTTGAATAAATGTTTCATTTTCTATGCCTTCTAAAATAAGACATTTACTTACTACAAGAAACTGCATAATTTAAAATCATTATAACTGACATATTTTATGAATTATAACATAGATATTTAAGTAATTATCTAAAATAACTCACATTTAAATGTCAAAGAGCTTATTTTCCTTCACATAGTCGCATTTGCATCAGTTCTACTTCCTGGTAGAGTGTTCTTCCTGAATCTGTGATGTGTCAGTGTGATATCTGGGTCAAAGGTCAGATTGACTGCTTTCAGCTTCTCTGTGAGAATTCTGAGAGTTGAAGCTTTTGAAACAGCTCATGGACACTGTTCATGAGGTAGCCCACAACCCAGATTGTCTCCCTTAACATTTTGGTGGGAAACTTGTTAAAAACTAGTGACAAACATTCATTTAGCAGTGTAAATGCATCTAAACATGACAAAACCTTCGCGATGTATTTTATAGGTTATTACAGACTCTATGTAAGTGAAATTAAGCCCAAAGTTATTAATAAGTAATAAAACTCAATATTTTTGTCCCAACTCAATTTTTATGCAAATCTTATTATTTACTGTGTCTATATGATCAAAATCATTTCTATATATTAATATGAGAAAAAAAAATAAAGAGAAAGAATAAAGAAAAGAAAAGAGAGTAGAAAATAAAAGAGTGTAAAGCAGAAATAAAAAAATGTAAGAGAAAGCTATAAGAAGTATATACAATGGAATATTACTTACTGTTTATATTAATAGAGTTAAAAATAAAACATATTATTTACTATTATTTAGTTCTAATTATTATTAGTTAAAGCATGACAGATTATTTACAAACAAGCATAAGCAGTATAATCAAGAAAGTATAATTAGGAATAGCATTTGAAGAACATATAAACTTTTTACAAGGAATAAATATGTTATTATTCCATTTATCATATTTTCATTACTCTTCTCTCCCTACCCTTCCCCACCCTTTACCCACTACATAATCTAAATATAATGTCATTATTTAAACAAAGAAAAGGAGAAAAAAAAAGAAAAAAAAATGTATCAAATTACTGACCTTACTTCTCTTTTTCAGAAAGAGAAACAAATTGAATAATAGCTTGTTGTTAGTTCCTCAGATATGTTGACTGGTTATGAAACAAAACATTTCTTTGCACACAGAGAATAACTTTGATTAAATCTTTTTCAGAACATTTGTGGCTTTCTGGAAATGCAGGAACTATATTTAAAAAGATTAATAATGAAGTAAAATGATGAGAGAAAAAAAGAAAAAAAAACATAGAACAAATCATTTGTTCTTTAGTCTCTTCTTCTTCTCTGAAGTCTTCCACGAAGTTTCAGTTGCCAGTCTCTTTAATGAATGACCAGCCCATTCCATTTCCTCTATTTTATCCAAAATCTTATTTTTTTTGATAAACAGTAAAGCAGAGTCTAAGTCATCAAAAATTTTAGGACCATCAGGAAGGAAGATTTTTAGCTTGGCAGGAAACAGAAGGTATGTTTTAAACTGTGCTTTTTTAAGCTCCCTTATTAGTGGCAGAAAAACTTTTCTTTTAGCTATTACCAAGGAAGAATAGTCATTGTCAAAACGCACAGTTGTCTCATTAAACTTAACAGGAGCTTTAGCCCAAGCAGATTTAAGAACCATCTCTTTATCAAAAGATGATAGAAATCTAACTATAACTGATCTAGGATAGTTTTTGTTAGAGTTAGTATTAGCTATAGATCTATGTGCTCTTTCGATACCAAAAGAGAATGCTTCTGGTAAGTCTAAAGTTTTAGGGAGCCATGTTGTTAAAAAAGAAGTAATATTGTTACCTTCAATATTTTCTGGCAGTCCAAAAATCCTAATGTTATTGCGCCTAGATCTATTTTCCAAGTCATCCATCTTTGTTTGTAAATGTGTATTTTGTTTCAGCAGAAACTCAATGTTGATTTCCTCTTCTTGGATTCTATTTTCCATGTCATTCACAGCTTCTTCTATGCCTGTCATCTGGATCTTCTGTTGTTGCAGGTCTATATGTAACAAGTCTATTTGTTTTGTAGTTTTTTCTATGAAGGTATCAGTTTTAGTATCCATTTTATCCATCTTAGCAGTAAGTTGCTGGATTATAGTTATCAGAGACTGAAGTTCTTTCTTGATGCTGGAGTCTTGAGAATTTGTCTTACTGGAACTCATTTCAGACTGATAAACTGACAGGAAAATTTCCAATGTGATTTCTGACAGGAATATTGTTAAAATTTACTTTCTTTTTTAGATATACTTCAAGAACTATATAAAGCAAACATATTTAGAAAGAAAATTACTTCAAAAATTAATTTTTTAAGTAATTAATTCCTGTCAATGTAATGAAATTGGTGGAGCTGAAGAAATCTGCTGCTATCCTGTGTTCATCCTTGGCCACGCCCCCGTAAGAGCAATTTTCTGATTAATAATAAATGCATACTGCTAACTTCCATCAGCTATGCTGTCAGTGGTATGTACCTGTGTTGTGTATGCTAGAAACACACAGTTGTTAAATGCAGAATGGACAGTGAAGTATTCAGATTATGGCATGTAAATCTTAATGAATTATACTGATATTAGCAATGGTATGTGCTCCTGCATGGGCAATGTGGACTATCAATAATGTTCCAGTGCATGAAGGATAAATAATGATGGAGAATGTGTGCCAAGGCTGTATGTGCCTGTATATAATTTGTAAGTGTCACTACTGCAGTGCAGACGCAACTGTCTAGAATGAAGTGGTCAGTTAACTACATAGTTTACTGTATTTCATATGAGTACATTAAACAATTTTGATGTAATGAAGTAATATAGTCCATTAAAAATACTTCTTTCTATTCAAAATCTCTTCCTAATCTGCAATGCTGAGAAGCATATTTGGACAGATGTTGGCAAAGTGTTAGCATATGCATGATTATACTTTGATGCTCTCAAATGGGACTTAGAGTTACCAATGTTTAGTGGTGTTCATTGGTGCTCCCAGCCAGTCTTTACATAAATAAGAATTAGAGAGGAAATGCTGTGATTCTGACTACATTTACATCTGTTTATCTTAACATGTTGCATGCATATACTTCACGGGTCTATATTACATGAACAAATTATCATAATGTCGAGTACAACATACTCGACACACTTTGATCGATCGTTCATGTAATTGAAACCTTAACACCCTGAAAAATACAAAATCGAAATATTTTGTTCATCCCACACCTTCCCTATACTAACATACAACACACACACATAGAACCAATGCATACAAACCCCTACACACTCACATAATTCAAACACTTACACACCTTCACAAACATATCTACTTTTAAAACAAAGTGGGGGGCTTCACTCCCCACACCTCAAACTAAATATACTAACTCCGAGATCACTGCACATTGGGGGAAGGGCAATTTCTCGGTAATTGCAAAGCGACTTCTTACAGAAGCGATTACCGGGAAATTGCCCTTTCCCCAATGTACAGCGATCTCGGAGTTGGTATATAAAAGAAAGCAGCCTCTTACCTAGCCATTCCGAACAGTGTAGCATGTTTACATCACATGCTACACTCACTAGCAAGGCCGACCAAAACATTTCAGAATTCCAAATTTCAGTGTTTGAAGTCTCAAATTACATGAATGTTCGATCAAAGTGTGTCACGTTTGTTGTACTCGACATTTTGATCATTCATTTATGTAATATAGACCCTACTTCACATGTTGTCTTATACCTTGGAGGATACCAGTGTGCCAACTGCTGGGGCAGTGCTGCTTGATGCAAACTGGACAGGTAAAGCAGGAGATCTACAGGTAGCACTGTCAGCTTGGGACCCTGAAGAGATGCATGTTGATGCTGCAATCTGTGGAGGGATAGTGGGCCAATCCACAGTGGTCAGCCAACCTCTCTGTGCTGCATGTCAGCATTTGTTAGCAGAAATGTATGACAACATAACAGTTTTAAACCATATAAATACCACCCTCCCCCGAAAAAAACATGAGAGTGAAGGGGTGTGGTGAGGCAGCAAAGAGAGAGAATTAGATCCATGGCATATCACGTGACTACTGAACTTCAGAAAATGCACAGTTACAGTTATACAGTTTATACACCTTTCCCACATCAAGATATGACAGGAAGGTCTTACTCTTGTCTTACTCTTGTCCCATTAATCAATTGGACAGCTATGATATCATAAATACAACTATTTATTTCAGTATTTCAGTATTGCTATAGTTCAGTATTATTTCAGTATTGCTATAGTGCATATAATTGCAATAATTATTAGGCTTGCACTAAGACCTGATGCATACGTACCTCATGCCTCTCTGAGGGGAGTTAACTTCTCTTGGTGCACCTCCCTGTTCACAGCAATGTCTGGAATGGCTGTACAATAGAGAAGGAGACACATGAAAGCATACTGAATAACAGTCTTGGCTGTGTCCTGCATTCTATATCATTTAATGCTGATGAGTCAATATGTTTACAGAACTGAAGGATGTCAGCAGTTTTAACTCATCCTCCCATCAGCTAAGCAGGAACCATATTGCACCATTTCAGGTCCTTATAGTGGTGATGGTATCACATTGCACTGGAAATATTCTTGGCTGATTTGTCAGTGCTACAGGAGAATTCCTTTCAATCATCATGATTACATATAAACTACATTCAGGATGAAGGGAGATATCTGTATAAGCCTGTATATGTGTGACATTATGAAGTCCTGAAAAATTCATTCCCATGAAAGAGGTAGTATTACTGTTAGTAAATGTATCTCCGAAGGCTAGACCTTCATGAGGTGAGTAATACAAGTTGTGGGTGTGATACATACATACTTCTCTATGGGTCTATATTAGAACATCGAAGTTTCACAACTTTGAATGTCCTAATATCAACCCCTATTCAGTGAATTCTGAAAATGGTGAAGCTGCAGAACACCAAATTTCTTCCTAGTGAAGGAATTTAGTTGTCCATTCCTGTAGCTTCACTATTTTCAGCAATGTGGTGGAAAGTTACGGGTTGGGATCAGGTAAGTGTGCGATTGTGTGGACGTGAGGGTTAGGGTGGGGTAGGTGAGTTAGGGTTAGGGCACGGGTGAGGTGAGTGTACAATAGAGATCGACCTTAGGGTTAGGGTTTGGGTTAAGGTAAGTGTATAGCTAGTGGTGTATGTACAGTTTAGTGTAGGGTTAGATGTAGGATTTTAGGTGTATGTGTGTGGATTTCTGTTTGTTTGGTGTGCTTTTGTTGTGTGTATGTGTGTCGGAACAGCAAATTTTTTCACTGGGAAAACATTCGCTGTTCTGCATGTTCGATATTGTTCACTGAATAGGGGTCGATATTAGAACATTCAACGTTTTAAAAAGTCGATATTCTAATATAGACCCCTTCTTTACACATACTGTCCTAAACACTGTGTTGAGCTATGTGAAGAGTGAAAATTATTTTAACTTAAGTATTCTGCTCATTATAAATATGCAAGTGCATTTTAATCCATTATCATAATTATCCTGTTTAAACAATTGCACATACATTCAACTGTGTATCATAACTAAATCATTAATGAAATATGCTACCAAGAAAAAAATATTTACCAAAGCATTAATGAGACATTTTTTGCAATCAACATAATTATGATAGCCATTTGTATCTAGTGTTATCTTCATAATCAAATTGGTTTTAGAAATTACATTCTGACACCCTTTGTAAAAATAAGTATTAGCTGGATTTGAACCCTGGTTTACCTCTGCTCTGTTTCTAATTACACCTTTGGGCATAGTGACAATTACAGAGTGAGTGGATGTTTTCCACACAGTACTATCCACAGTGCTGATGTCCATGCATTGTCCTAAGCCTGTTTGCACTATAGAAGGCTGCCCAAATGATTATTTTATACTTTTTTTCCCTTAAACAGATAAGCTTGATTGCATGCCACTCATTAGCGAGCAACTTTGGAAGTCATGAAACAGAAAAAGAATATGAAGTTCTGATGAAATGAAGTCATAAATCTTGAGTAATAATTTCTGCATTCCCTTCACATAGTATGAATTTGAAACCCAGAGCAAGTCTAGTATACGTCCAAAGTCATTGCATTTACAGCTTATGCTACAGAAAGAGGTATACATCACGTTCACATCACTCATTCCTTAGTAATAATGTGCAGCAGTGGCAAAACTGTTTGCACTAATGCAGATTACAAAAATTTTATTTTATTTATTTAACATTTATTAACCAGGAAAGTCCAATTTAGAATAAATCCAATTGTCAGCAGAGGCCTGGGAAGAAACATTCCAGACGCATGTCTTTGTAATGTGGGAGAAAACCCACACAAACACAGGGAGGACATGTAGGACAGCTCGTGGAAAGCATGTATTACGGTCAAACACATGCCCATGGCCAAATATAAGGCCACTGGCATTAATAGTTTATTTTTTTTAATTAAACTTTTTGTTTTTGGCCGATCACGGCTGTTTAAGCTTAGGGCAGCGGCTCGCAAACGGGATCATGCTGAAAATAAAAAAATGAGAAAAGTCAATTTTAAGTTAATTATGCATTTTGTCATTATAATCAATGGCATAGCAGAATGTAAACAATACCAGAGAGCATTAGTTGTCAAGGGGAAAGGGACCATTTAAATGTAGTAACTTAATGACTTACACACTGGGGTATGCAAATGAGGGGAGTTAGACTGAATCACAGATTTCTTCAGTGTGTCAGATTGTACCTAACCGTGTAGGTGCAGCAATACAAGAGTGCAAGTGTAAGAGCTGAATGACTTCATAAGGGGGTGTGTTATAGGTTCATAGGTTCATAGGTTCATACTAGGCTATCTGCCCGAGGGCATTTATAAGCCTAGCCCATTGTTTTGTGGCTTACGCCACCCCTTTAGTATGGGGAACTATACCCATTATTTTGCTGTGCCTCTGTCGAGCAGTGACACTGAGGTAATTCCTGGGGTATATCTGCGATCTCCCATCCATTGGTCAAGATTTCTCTTGAACAAGGCCAGCGAGGTGCTCTGCCTCACATGTACCGGGATTTTGTTCCACAGCATAGGAGTCTTTGGGTGATGAATCTATCCCTCCAGCACATCCTATTAATAGCCGTGTCGAGGTTTAAGTCTCCCGCGCTTGTGGCTCTGATGGATCTAGATTTTTTGAGGTGAAGCATATTCATCAAATCTGGGTTTGACATGGCCTTGTATGTTAGGCAAAGGTCACCTCTGAGCAGCGGTGGCGACTGAATAGAGCTGGAGTTCTTTCAGTCGGGCAGCATAGGACAGATTTTTGAGACCCTTTATCCTTTTGGTGAGGAACTTTGTGGCCTCTCCAGCTGCTGCAAGTGTCGGGTCAGATACATTCGAATGGGGCATTGTACTCAATCATTGGTCTGATGAGTGATGAGTAAAGGGAGACTATGACCTCCCTTGATCTAGATGAGAATCCCTTCATGATAAGGTGGGCAATGTAGAAGGACTTCCTAACTACTTTAGCTACATGGGTGTCGAATGACAGACTACTATCAACCTGGGTCCCCAGGTCCCTGATAACTTCTTCTGTGCTCAGTGGATTGCCACCTATTTGGTAGCTAGGGGTAACCTTGTTTTTCCCGAAGGGTATGACTATGCATTTTTGGCATTTAACTTTAGGCCGTGGCTCTGGCACCAGTTATCCGCTTCTGTGAGACCCTTCTGAAGGATATCTGTGTCAGATGTGTTTTCTACTATGGCCCAGTTTGCAGTCATCTGCAAACTTTGTCAGCCATAACCCTCCTGTGTTTGCTTGTACTTGGAAAAGTAGATGCCAAACAAGAGTGGGCCCAGGACTGAGCCCTGTGGGACACCACTTGTGACAGGCTTTGAGTCTGACATGGCGCCAGCAACTCTGACCCTGTGGGTTCTGTCACTCAGCCAGTTTGCAACCCATCTTGTGATGTATGGGTTAACATTTAAGCTGATGAGTTTTTCAATGATACCCGAGTGGGGTATTGTATCGAAGGCCTTAGCCAGATCGAGGTAGGCTGTATGGACTGCCTTTCCCTCATCAATGGCTTTGGTGACTGTTTGAAAAAGTCAACCAAGTTTAAAAGGCATGATCTGCCTTTGACAAAGCCAAACTGGGTTGGATCCAAAGTCTGCAAATTCCCTATGTCTTTATTTATGAGGTCCATTATGATCCTCTCCATGGCTTTGCAGATAAGGCTTGTCAAGCTAATGGGCGGTAATTTCCAGGGTCTGTGGAGGCACCGCCTTTGTGAAGTGGGACCACAGTTGCAGTGCGCCACTCCTGGGCGTATCCAGAGGTAAGACTTTGATTAAACAGCTGTCCTAGCTGTGGGTTTAATTCCTCATTGAGTTCGTGGAGCACACAGCCGGGGACACCATCGGGTCCCATGGATGCTGTGTTTTTGCTTTGGAGAGAGCAGTTCTCACTTGGGCTGGAGATGTTTGGGGGCTGCACTCATTTGGTATAGATATCTCTCCTTTGGGGAGGGAGAAGTTTGCACTGAACCTGTCAGCCAGTATGTTGGCAATGTCTGTAGGATCAGTAATCTTCACATCATTTTGAACTAGTTCTGAGCATATCTGGGAGTTTCCTCCTAGGTTTCTAACATAGCTAAAGAAGGCCTTATGATTGTCTTTTGAGTCTTTAGCTATTTTTCTCTTGAAATTTGCTTTGGATGATTTTATGAGAGCTCTTAGTTTTGTACTTATAGTGATCAAGGGTGTCTTACCTTTTAAGGATTTTGCTCTATCTTGTAGTAGCTTCCTCCTTTTGTTGTAGAGTTTGTTTATGGCTGGGGTCCACCAGACTGGACGCTTGCCTTTGGTACAAAGAGTCTTTGTTTTGCTTGGGATTGCCTTATCCATGCAGTCCTGCAGGTGCTGGTAGAAGGCGTTTGTAAGTGATTCAGCGGCTTGAGTATTGTTTTCCGCTCGGGGCCTGAAAGGAGACCACACTAGTCTTTAGAAGTGTGATTCGGCTTTTGAGAAGTTCTTTACTGTGGTCTTTTTATTTCAGGTGGGGTGGGATGAGGACCTCCAGCGAGATTAGTTTGTGATCTGATCTCACCAGTGAGGGGTATACTTCGGTGTTGAACATTGTGCTCCCATGTTCGTGATGATGAGATCAAGTATGTTATCTCCTCTTGTGGGATGGTGACTAGTTGTTCCATGGCATTTGAGTTTATGAATTCCAGGAACTTTTGGGCTAGGGTGTTTGGGCTTGAGTAGTGTTCCCAGTCTATATTAGGGTAATTGAAGTCACCTAGTATGATGGTGTTTGGTGATACATTTATCCCCTCTAGTGTTTTCAGGAAGGCCATGTGAGTTTCCTGAGTTTGTGAGGGTGGCCTGTAACATGCTACAATTTGCAGAGCAGTCTTGCCTATGGTTAATTGCACCTGGATGGTCTCCGATGCATCGTGCGTTGCCACCAGTCTTGAGGTGTGGGTGTCCTTGATGAATATGGATACCCCCCCTCCTTTCTTGGTATTGTCCGGATTTTGGGGCCGGAACATTGGAGCTCTGTGGCCCATGTTTGCCCTTAGCTAAGCACAGCTAAAGAAGGGTGTGTGTCAGATGTGCCTGAGGACTGTGTATACAGACTAAAGGGATTTGCACGCTGTGCACCAGGATTTAAAGAAAAAAAAAGAAAAAGAAAAACAACTGGAAATGGCAGCACAGTTACATTTGAGCACTGGGTATGCACGGTGCACCTAGTGGCTTAAATAGGGAGGAACTGGGAAGGGGAAACAGCACTAGGAAGGCAATCAGAGAGAACTAGCTTAGCTGGCAGGTGGAATGTATCAGAATCAGCCAACTACACATGCAGCAGCCCAGCACACAAATATAAGCTATGCAAACACCCTACAGACTGTTTTTTCCCACAAACTCTACACCACTGGTATACACAGAAGAGGGATTTTTAACTGGCAAAGCTAACTAAAAATGTTAGAGGCTGCTGCTGCTACTGCTGCTTTACTCCATCAATGTGTGCTAGAGAATGAGGGTGGCGAGGAGAAGAATGCTGACAACTGACCTACATTGAGGAGGAGGAAAAGGGTGTACAGACCCAGGGTACGCTACCAGGGCCTACATAAGCTGGAGGTAGTAGAGCGCTATAGGGTGGACAGGGAAATTCTACAGCAAATCGTTCAACTGTGCCAGCTACACCTCACACACAGAACTAATAGAGGGGACCCAATCCCAATGGATACCAAGGTATGTCTAGGCTTAAGAATACTAACCTCAGGTACCTTCCAAAGACCAACTGGGGATATCATGGAGATCTCACAGGCATCAGCATCCAGGGTACTCCACCAGTTCCTGGATCGCATGACACAACATGTCAATGAGCACATATATTTCCCCACTGCCTGTGAGGAGTTGGCCAGATGTATGCATCTCTTCCACCATATAGCAGAATACCATGAGGTAGTTGGTGTGATAGATTGCATGCACATCCACATCAAAACACCACCCGGTCAGTGGGACACAGTCTACATAAACTGCAAGGGCTTCCCCTCCATCAACTGCCAGGTCATGTGCAATGCCCAGGGCATTATCATGAATGTGTGTGCTGGCAGCCCTGGAAGCTATCACAACTCCCACATCTGACATTGCTCAAAGCTGTATCAGGCATTTGCAAGGGGGGACATCCCATATGGCCATCTAGTAAGGGATGCTGGTTATGCACTGGAGCCGTGGCTGATGACACCCATTGGAAATGCACACACACCTGAACAAGAACACCATAATGAGGCACATGCATAATCCAGGATCATTGTAAAGCATGTGTTTGGGATGCTCAAGTCACGGTTCCACTGCCTTGACATAGCTGATGGAGCCTTGCAGTACTCTCCAGCTACATGTACACAAATGTTCATAGTATGTGCCGTGCTACACAATATGATCCTGTGGAAACAGCTGCAGCAGGAACAGCATGGGTCAGGTCCACACAGCCCCCCACCATTGCCAAGGCCAGCACAGGGATAGATGGACACTGAGTAGGAACATCCTGAGCCTGCCTCTGTAGGCAGAAGGAGGTGGGTCCAGTATGCCCATGCCTTGGCAAAGAGGCAACGCATAGCACACACACTGACACTGTAGTGACCCAGAGACTGATACCTCTCTCCGACTTGCACATACAGTAAAAGGGATGCCAAACATGGCAATACCTGAGCTTTACCATGTATAGGGGGTGTACTATGTGGATCCAACATAGTCAGCCCTCCAGCGGTGTCCTCAGTACTGGCCCAGCAACAAGGTAAGTCACTCTTCCTATCAATTACTGAATGGAATAGTATGTTGTCATACTTATATGCATGATATGGATGCAAGCATGCAAGGGAATTTGGTGACTGAATGGGATAGCATCAGACGGCTATATGGGACAGCAGGAAATTCATAACAAATACTGGTGCCAACATACTAGGCAGCACTACACAAGGTGACAACCCCCACTGCAGTACATGTGATGGCCCAAAGAACTGTGGGTGTCAAGAGGTCACACACATGGATGTCAATGAGGGTCACATACCCACCACCAGCCTCACCCAGCAGGACAGGTGTAGATGACCATGAAGAAAGGCTGGGCTAAGGCCCCCAAATGATGGTAATGATGAACAGAATTCCACCAGACCTACACAGACATATTACAACTGGTCTGGCAGTTGCATTCTAGTTCTGAAGGGTAAGAAGTCTGAAACTGAAATATATGCCATTAAGATCTAACATGTGTACTCTACTGATATGCCTCCTGCCTGCATGATAGGTCATAATACAATCTGAAATGGAAGCCAACAGAGTAACTGAAATACCAGTACAGTAATTTACTGTACTTTACAAATGTAAAAATCAGTAGGTGTGCACCCCCCCCCCACAATCCCATGTAGAAATGCAGTAACAGATGGCCTGCAGCACTCTTAAATGGCCTACTGTCCTCTGGCAAAGGCACATGGCTCATCCACAGTGCCAATGTACAGAATGTCAGGGGGTCCCAACTAACAACCTAACACAGTAAACAAAAAACAAATGTAAGCCCATGTTGACAAATGCCAATAGCATGCCTCCACATGTCCTATTGCAAGGACTGTGGATCAGGACATAAATACTGCTGGGATAGAGGCCCAACTATAGGGATACATCTGAGATCTGAGATCTTGCTAACATAATGTTAGGTGGAGGAGTGAATAACAGAGGGGTGTGTGTAGAAGCATGGATGTCATGGAGTGTGTGAAGTCTGAAACTCTAACGTCTGCCCATGCTACTCCCAACTGCAAACCCATGAATGAATAGCCACAAAACCACAATGTGAAGGTAAACTGACCAGATATATGAGTCCTGCCTCTGGATAACCTGGGTGTATCTGTACAGCTGAGAGGTATGGCTCCAACAGGATATGGACATTCCTTGAAGTTGAGAAAAGCACAACGAGGGGATCCCCAGCCAGCATACTAACAAGGTGCTGCACCATTTATACAGAACCAGCAGTCTATTGTCTGTAGCTACCCCTGCACAATGGCAGGAGTGTGCCAGAATGTGTAGTCTATATGCCTCAGAATATTGGTCTCAGCGTCATTCATCTTGTATTTCCTGGTAAATAACTGTGAGCAAAGAATGATAACTGTCAGTAGTTGATGACATGATATATCACAGTGTAAAACAGTACATATGTCAGAAAATCTATGTTACAACCAAACATGTCACACAAGTAGCACAGACAGGAATAGTTACAGTATCCCCCAAATGTTAAGCCCATTGTGTCTCCATATTGGCAACCTATCTACAGATATCCTGCAGAAACAGTTTGTTAGGTGTAGCTGTAGCACACAAAACCCTGAAATGGAGTCTGACCCTCCCTGGAATGGATGCACACACTCAATATAGAAGGTCATACTGGGGCATGCTCCTACACTTAGAGAAATGAAGTCCATGTCTCACAACACAGTGGACTACAGATATCGGTTATTCTCAGCTGTCTGTGCACACACACCTAATTGCACACCATTGATACTACACACACGCACACACACACACACACACACACACACACACACACACACACACACACACACACACACACACACACACACACACACACACACTGGATAGGAATACACACACATATCTCTGGCCAACATAATATGATATGTCAAACATACACACACAGAGATGTGGGGAAGAGAAAGACATACAGCGACAGAGAGAATCCCATTATGAGACCTGTCCTACCCACTACACATCCCATAGGCCTATATCACATTATGTGCTGATGTCATTCACTGTAGAAATGCCTTTGGTTAGCCCTCAGCCCTGTAGTGTCAGTGGTGCTTATGATAACTGTGTAAATACTGCAGTACAAATAGGTAGCCATATAGCAGTTGTAATCTCAATCCTGTCAAATGTAAAGTTGTGTGTGGGTGTGTGTGCGTTTCTAGATGAATGTGGTTGAGGCCATTCACATGCACTAAACCTCTCTCACCCTTTCTTCAGCAGTGCTGCTGATGTCATTCACCTTCAAAGATACCTTTGCAGAGCTCTCCAACATATAAGCTCCGTGGCAATTGCAATAACTGTGTAATACTATAGTATAGCAAACTAGTTAGATAAGAGTTCCAATTCTGATCCTGGCAACTGTGTAAATGTGAGAGTGTTTGTATACTTGTAGAGACATAATTTTGTGGTCATTCACACTCAAAATACTTCCCTTACCCCTCCTTTAGCACTGCTGCTGATGTCACTCACCTTCAAAGACACCTTTGCACAACTCTCCAACATGTAAGCTTTGTGGCGCTTGTGATAAATGTGGAACAATGTAGCAGCAATTCTTGGCAAGTGTGTACATATGCCAACATATATATGTCCATACCTCAAAGATTTTGGCCCCATTTACACCCAGTAGACATATCAGTGCCTGACTTTAGCAGTCTTGTAGATATCATCCACCTTAGAAGTACCTGTTGGCAACCCTAAACCACTGAAGGTCAGTGGTGAATGTGGTAAATGCCTAAACATAATGGTCCGAAAAGATAGCTAGAGGTTTGAACCTCACCTCTGGCAAATGTAAAAGTTTGTTTAGGGTAAAATATTTTGTGGAATCTCTCACCCTCTACATCACCCAATGCCAGTATATACAAGGGCTGGTGATTTTCCTCACCTTAGAAGTACCTTGGGACAACATCCAGCATGTGCGATAAATGCCTAACACTGTATTAGCAATACATGGCTAGGTAGGGGTTTGAAACTCAGTACTGGCAAGTGTGTGTGTGTGGGTGTGTGTGTGTCTGTCGTTGACTCTTCATTTATTCTTTGAATCAGTCTCCAGAGCCGTGGACAAAGGTAAGGTGGTCCACACAGGCTATCGGGATATCGCCAAGGCCTTCAACACCATCGCCCAACTCTGGAATCATAGATAAACTTACTAAGCTGGGTATTAATCCCTACGTCACTGGATGGGTTGCCAACTGGCTTACTGACAAAACCCACACTGTAAAAGTAGCCGACTCCAAATCCAGCTCCAGACAAGTAACAAGTGGAGTACCTCAGGGTTCAGTCCTGGGACCGCTCTTGTTTGGCATCTACTACTCTGAAGTACAGGACAACACTAAGGGACTCTGGCTAACAAAGTTTGTAGATGACTGCAAACTGGGAGCCATTATTGAATCCTCAAATCATGTGGATATTCTACAAAAGGGCTTACAGAAACAGATGCTTTGTGCCAGAGCCATGGGCTCAATCTCAATGCCAAGAAATGTATAGTTATCCCCTTTGGGAAAAAAATGTACAAATGAATTACCACATAGGTGGCAGTACACTAAACACTGAAAGTGTGATAGTGACTTAGGGACACAGGTGGACAGTGGTCTCACCTTCGATAACCACATCGCCACAACAGTCAGGAAATCCTTTCATGTGGCACACCTCATCATTAAGGGCTTTTCATCCAGAAAAACGGAGGTCATTGATGCACTGCACTCATCCCTCATTAGACCCATTATAGAATACAATGCCCAGTTTGGTATGTACCTCTCAAGACATCTACAACAACTGGAAGGGCCACAGAAATACCTCACTAAAAGAATCACAGGCCTAAAGCAGATGCCCTATGCTGACCATCTAACAATCTCCACCTATACTCTGTCACATATCGTCTACTCAGAGGCCATCTCTGCTTAACATACAAGGCCATGTCAAACTCAGAGCTGCTGGACATGCTACACTTAAAGAAATCTCAATCCCTCAGAGACACACGCTCCAGGGATCTAAACCTTGTTATCACAATGGACAAAACATGCTGGAGGGATAGGTTCCTGACCCAGAGACTTACCAGACTCTGGAATAGACTGCCCATACATGTCAAGCAGAGCACCTCTTTGGCTCTCTTCAAAAGGAACCTTGATGATTGGATGGGAGATAGGAAATTCACCTCGGGATCACGTCAGTCACCCTGCTAGACAGGTGTCCAGGGAAATAATTACTGTGGGAAGAAATAGCCAATGAAGTGTTATGGCTAGGCTTGTATAGGCCCTAGGGCCAATAACCTAGTACCAACCGATGAACCTATGAACCTATTAGTATCCTGTGTTGGGGTCAGTGTAAATGTGCAATAACAGGATTCATTGGAGGCGGGTTTTACTAAATTATTATGCTGAGGATGTAGTACATGTCCCAATGTCCACATTACAAGGCCAAACAGTTGTCAAACACCATAGAGATTGCTGTAGACAATCCACAGCCCTAAATGTCTAGTGCCATGTGCAATGACTATGTGACAGTATGGATTAGTGAACAATATAGGCAACCCTTCTAATACTCAGAGACCACTCTCCACTCATGAATCAAACATAAACACAGTTGGCTAGGCAACAACCACTATATTGGTAGTTCTCCTGCATATTGCCTCACAGATAGTACTCATGGTGTGATTAAAGTGGACAACATGTCTGCTGACCACAACAGTGCCACTGACAACAGAAAGATCTTTGATGTGTCACATCTCCTGACTGTGTATTATCCAGCAAGTTAAAGGACATGGCATCCTGTTACATCCCCTCAGTAGCCTAATCAATGTGTACAGTACCCATTTTGCCATGTCCCCTGCTGGACACTTACAACAACTTTAGAAGTCTGCACATGTACCCACAAAGGGAATACCATGTCTTATACATATGCCCTTTATGGACAGATGCCAATAACTCAATGAATACCTGTATTATACTGCCAATGTAGGTGCAATCACTATGTCAGTTACATAGCCAGGTCTCACCCAACAAAGTCATGAAAGCTACATCAGAAGATACCAATCTGTCCACACAACATGCCCCAGAGGCCTCAAGCACACTTACCACATGTCAAAGAACATGCATGTGGGACATGTACACAACCCAGACACTGTCCATGTTATGGAATATAAATCATATGTATGGGAAGCAGTACACATCACTGGCCACCCACAATAGAAATCTGGATGAGTGGATGGGGACTATAACACCCACCCCTGGGGACCACTCCATTGACTATACTCCTGAGTCACACTGGGGACTATTTTCCTGTGGCCTGATGCCAGGGTATTCACTTGGGCTAGCCTTGTAGAACCTTCAGGCCCATCCACCAATACACACCTATGAAGCAATGAACCTATGGATCTCAGTACTGGCAAATGTGTGTGTGTGTGTGTGTGTGTGTGTGTGTGTGTGCGTGTGTGTGTGTGTGTGTGTGTGTGTGTGTGTGTGTGTGTGTGTGTGTGTGTGTGTGTGTGTGTGTGTGTGTGTGTGTGTGTGTGTGTGTGTGTGTGTGTGTGTGTGTGTGTGTGTGTGTGTGTGTGTTTGTGTGTGTGTAGTAATCCCAGTGTGTTTGATTGATGAATATCCCCTGTGGATGTGGTTATTAACAATTGGAGGTGTGTCCAAAACAGAACATGCACCTATGTACAACCCTCAGCCCTATAATCTGTGAGGCATATGCAATCACTGTGTTACAGACCGGGGATTACCGTGCACATACTGTACCCTGCCTATGACATGGTAGCTGTGTTACCACACTGCCATAGCCATGGCCTTGCTACAGGGCCACATCCTGGTGACACACAGATGCCTAGAATGGAAATGGGATGCACCAAGTGAGAACACATTCAGTCAACACTTCAGTTGTGGAGGGGGGTGATAAAGCTGGCAATGAATGTGTTTCCAAGACTGTGGTCAATATCTGTTGTCTCAGGATAGATATCAGCATTGTGCAGTAACTCACTGCACTTGTGTTTAATGCTGTGGAGGATGTTGATGTAACTAACAAAGGCTGTTGTGACTATCATCAGTGTCTGCTGGATCCCTGCTTTCATACATGCCTGTTGGGGATTGCTTGAGGGATCCAAAGTTGTGTCTGAGGCTAATAAGGGAGTTCAACAGTCATGGGATGCCACCTTTCCCTGCAACAGTGTCCTCCCTCTGATGTACACTTTACTAATGGCAGGGGACCATCACATTGTCTCCCAGTGTTTGATGGACAGTGCCTAGGATCTGTCGGCTCTCTTTACTACAATCCATTCATGTACCTGTTCGTACAGTGCCTTTGTGTATGATTCCACAGTCATGCAGCTATATCCCATTGCCTTGGGTGCAGTAAAGACATCCACCCCTGTTTTCATGGCTGCAAAGTCAGCTTTGGAGAGGTTTTGTCAGGTGGTCATTTTTTGTGGAGGGTGTGGCTGACACGTTGAGTTCCATATTGATTGCAGCCTGTGTGAATCTCACCATGCAGGGACTGACATCTGTGGATGGGCAAAGGTCCCATATTTAAGTGGTCAGCACAGGTCAAGGTTGTTGCATCCTCTACCAAAGGTCAGTATGAGCTGGTCTAGGGCAATGGAAATTATGAATCCCAGAAATGTTGGGCCACTGTACTGGCACTTGGCTACATTCCCCAGGTGATAGAGGGGTAGTTGAAGACACATGTACTATGTCACTGTTGTGCTGCGCCATCATAGATGGCAGGGTGTTGAGGAATGTGCATTGGCGGTCTAGGGACATAGATGTGGACCCATATCAGGCTATGGTCTGGATTGCAATATTACCCCATGGCAGTTGTACCAGAAGTATCTCCAATGCATTATGATGGGATACTAGTCTGGAGGTGTTCCTATCCATAATGAATATGGAGACAACACCACCTGTGGAGGTGTGGTGTGGTCCATGTTTGGGGCCTGACAACTGTGGAATGCATCATAGTCTGATACTGCAGGTCTGCTGTCTGCTGCTGTGAACCACCTTTCCATCACAGCAGACATGTGTACTCCACTTCAACGACTGCTATGAGTGACTGCATCTTGACAGATGTCCACTGTTGAGCAGCATGATCCTCAGATTGCATACATGTGTAGCTGTTATGGTGGTAATAACATTAGGAACACTGCCTAATAAGGCATCATAGGGGTGGCAACACACATAGCCAGTACATGGCAACCCAGTGGTGACAGATGTAGGACATCTGTGGCAAGTCATTGGGTTCTGTCAATCATCTCATCGCAAGCAGAGAGGTCCTGGATCCCCTGAGAATGACACATAACACATAAGCCAATGTTGCAGTTAATCATCTGTTTAAAGTATCGCAGCAGCCTTCTGGGTGACAATGGTACACTGCCCAGGACTACTGTCACACTTGCCTGGACTGCATAACCAGAGAGTTCAACCATGTCTCCTGTCATGTAGTCCAGGGAGGTGTGTCCCAAGTCATTTACATCCACATGGATACAGAGTAATACATGTAGCTGTTGTGGAGTGACATGACTGGCTGTGTCATGTGTTAGATGCTGGCATGTGATAGATTGTTGGCTGTTACCTGCTCCATATTCAACTTATTAAGTGGGATGAGTGTGCCTCAGTATTGAGTTACCCATGATCACTGCATTGTGCAAGGTGGTTAGCCTTTGGAGCTTAGGATAGAGGCACACTGTGTAGGTTAAATATGTGTCCCTTGGCATGTGTCATGTTGCGGTGTCTGACTGGATGTCTGCCTTGCTGGTCTGTGCTGTTTGGGTAAATGTCCATTGAGAGCCTCTGGGAAGGTGGGTGTGTGGCTTTTTCACTGTATGTCATGGGTGTCAATGTGGGTATCATGGTAAGCTATGTGTTCCACATGGTGTGGTGCAGGTGTTGATCTTATTCTCTTGACCTGCTTGTTCAGTCTTTGCTGGAGAGTGCATATGTCCACATTAGCTGATATATGGGTAACTCTCGCAGGTCTGAATGTTTGGAGTTTAGAGGGGAGGGTTGTCTGTATACATGAGGCAGTTGCAAAAGTACCCCAGAATGGACAAGTGCACTAGGTTAATGGGTGAAAGCACAGATAACTGTCCTTCAAACATGCCAGGAGGGGTGGACATAACTAGTAAATACTGGGGCTACATCTGTGATGAACAAGTAATGCTGATGGCTGCCAGGTTTGCCACACTTCTTGACACAATAACTTGGTGAAGTATCAATCCTCAATGCTAGTTGATGTGTACAACAGAAAGAACTAGTATGATATATGGGTGGAACAGAAGTCAGACTGTCTGCCACCTGTAATACTTTACCACAGCAGAGCAGTTATCCGCGGCTTTGTCCAGGTGAAAGTTCAGTAAGTTCTGTAGCATGTGCAGTAACTGTGTACCACTATAGTAGACATACCTAAATAGGAAGAAGTTCTAATCCCAGTACAGGCAAGTGTGTATGTATGTGTGTGTGAATCATGTGCTGTTTGGCTCATACCATTTTTGACCTGTGTACTACCATTTACACTTCCTTTCACTCCAATTTAGACAACCTGCTGATGTCATCCACCTTAGAGGTTCCTTTGGAAGAAGTGGAAATGTATAAGCTCTGTGGCATGGTTGATAACTGCGTAGCACTATAGTAGGAATGCCTAGATAGGCAAGAGTTCTAATCCAAATACTGGCAAGTATGTGTATGTATGTGTGGAGGAATCATATACTGTCTGGCTCATACCATCTTTGACCAGTATACTTCCCTTCACTCCAATTTAGTAGATCTGTTGATGTCATCTACATTAGAAGTGCCCTTGGAAGTGTTGGAAATGTTTAAGCTCTGTGGCATGTATAGTAACTGTGTAGCACTATAGTAAGAATACCTAGATAGGTAGGGGTTCTAATCCCAATACTGGTAAGTGTATGTATGTGTGTGAATCATGTACTGAGTGGCTCATACCATTTTTGAGCTGTATACTACACTTTATATTTCCCTTTACTCCAATTTAGTAGACCTGTTAATGTCATCCACCTTAGGAGTACCTTTGGAAGAGGTAGAAATGTATAACCTCTGTGGCAAGTCTGATAACTGCATATCACTATAGTAGAAATATCTAGATCGTCAGGAGTTCTAATCCTAATGCTGGCGAAACTTTGTGTGTGTGAGGATGATATCATGTGTGGCTTATACTATTTTGATGTGTATACCATACATGGCTGGCGACCACCTCCCACTGCCATTACTTTATATAGTGTGATAGCATTTTCCTCACATGCAGCAGGTTAAACCATTGTGCAGTCTTCTGTACAGATGTGTCTGGCATATCCATATGTTTGAAACCTATACATGGTTGGAAGTGGTCTGTGTGCCTTAACAATGCTCATGTATGTGATACTATATCCAAATAGGCCGCAGTGAGTGTACTGACATACATGGCAGCATGAGGTATCATACCTGAATGAAACGTCATGCTGATAGGATGTCTGCCGCCCTCACAGGTGGCCAGCCTTGTATGTTCAATACATGAGTCCAGATGCTTGGTTTTACAAGTCAACTGTACCTGTTATGGGTCACATTAAAGGCTGTAAGAGTTGTGGACTGTCATATTGTGGTCCTAATTAGTATGCAACAGGAACACATTTCATCTTAACAGGGGTGTGTACACAATTTATATCCACTGTATACCAGTAATGTGTCATGCATGACCTTAACTTAGGACGTTTGTCCACCACAATTTGGTGGCCTCTGTCCAGACATCTTGGCACTGAAAAGTTCTGAGGTATGTTAAAGGAATGTTGAGTTCACATCAGATAGTCCCCAGTGGTGACCACTGTGATGCAATACAGTTAACCCCAGCACAAGTGAACATGCACAACAAGAAATATAGCTATTACATAAAGCAATATAGCTATTAGTGATGGTTGTGAGCATGGTAAATTGCATGCACTTCACATGCCTGGGGTATTGCCAGGCAACAACAGAACAATGTCATACTCACCAGCTTCAGGCTGCTGTCCTATATGCAGACCAGAGGGTGCTAGGTAGTTGTGAGAGGGAAATATTGTCAGCAGATAAACATGTGGCCTTGGCACAGGATGGATGCAGCATGTCTGCACATTTACAGTACTAGCCACAATAATACAGAATGTCCTGTTGCCACCATAGATGTGCACCTCTGTGCATTAGAAAACCCCATCTACAACTGCAACTGGACCTGACACATGCATGTAGATACAATACAGATATATGTATGTCTGATACATTAGTGTACTAATCCCCACTGGACCCTTACCTGCACTCTCCTCATCCAGTGTGTGTGTGCAGCCCACCTCCAAAATGCTTCCCTCAGCATCATGGCTTGTGCATTTGGTGTGTGGCCCAAGTGTGACGAGGAGCTCCTTGGTGGGTGTCAGTGGGGGCTGGATGGCTAGGCCCCCAGCTGTGGCTAGCCAGTCCATCGCTACAGCAGCAGCCCATTGACAGGCATGGCATTTGAGGTCGGTGGCCTGATGCTGCACATGCTCATAAGTTCTGCTGTGCAGGCCAGTATCATTTACCCTGTGGACAACACTGTTCCACAGGGCAGTCCTCTCCCGCACATCTTCTGCTCATCGTCCAAATGACAGGGCATAATGTCCAATCACATATTGGGTGATGATGTCTGTTCCCTAACAGAGAATGGTGGTAGGCAAGCACTCTGCATGTTACCTGGAAGACATAAACAGGAAAAAGGTCACAGAACCTCATACAGTTGACAAAATGCACAGCAACAGTGGATATTACTTGCAAATAATCCACACTACACAGAAACCCTCAAAGCTATCATGGCCATAGCAGCTTGCATTACACACCTGTCCCTGAGCTATCTTATTCCAATGTTGAACACTTGATTGCATAATCCTCTAACCTCCAGTCATTCCTGTGTAAAGGGTTGACAGTGGGCATCTTCCATGTGGATGGTGTGTAGATGGTGGCAGGTTTGTGTTTCACTGAGGTGTGTGACTGAGCTCTGAGCACATGCCTGAAATAATGTAGGAGGCATGCACTGATGTTATTATGCCTCATGGATATATGCTGTTGTTGCCATCAGTAGGCAATATGTACATGCTCACCATTGCTGAGGGGAGTAGTGTGGTTGATGTGCATATCTCCCTGTACAACTGGGGTGGACAGGGTGGCGATGTTCCCACCTAACCTGTGTGATGCCGTTGCCTCTATCCATGGCATGTGTGTATGAGGTGTTCTTTACCCCCAGTACAGGGTGACTTGTGTTGTTTCATCTGAGACTTGCAACATATGTGGAGAAACAGTTGCTATTATCCTTGGTGGTATGGATATGTCCAATTCATAGTCATAGTCAGCATTACTGGAAATCACCTGTGAACTTACATGCTTGCTCAGATATAGGTGGACTTGCTTCAAAGTGTCCCTGTGCAGCCAATGTAGCAACCTATTATGTGGATTGTGTATTGCTGCTGCCCACTAAAAGATATTACTCTACCTTGGTGGAGGCTGGATATACAGGTCAGGTACTGCTGTGTCCATATAGCTACAGTGGATATGAAGGGTACACACCCCGATACACTGCCTGGTATTTGTGCAATTAGAACATGACACCACAATAACTCATATCATAAAAATTCCCACCTGTAGTTTGACCTATAGCCTGTACAATTCAATTGAAAACATAACAATCAGGTCTGTGAAAACATATGGAAATAATACTCAGTACAGTAAGCCAGTTGAATAAGTGTGCACACCCTTAAACTGATGTCTTGTGTATGCACCTCTTGAGATGGTTACAGTATTCATCCAACTTGGTCTGGACTCTACCGTCAAGGCACATCTTCACTCGGCAATAGTTGGTCACCTTCGTAGAAACACTTTTGATTGTATTTCAATGGACTTGTACAGGTTAGGGGTCACATAAAGTTGAGAAACATTATGAAATGATGTTTTGTGGTCTGATTGTCATACAGCACACATACATGGCAGTCTAACAGGGGCGTCTGCACTTGTGATATCCACTGTATATAGCTGTGGATATAGCTGGTAGTGGTAGGCATGGACAGAGGGTCATAACATGGGTGGACACTTCCCTGATTAATAGCTGAATATCATGCCTACTCTAGTACCCATATCAGTGTCAGGGAACTGCAGCAACCAGTAGCTGTACACATTTCTGCTGTTGTATGTACTGACACATATATTACACACATATGCAACATGCACAACCTATGTACCTGAATGCTTGAAAACCATGTGATTTAGTATTGTGCCTTCCAGCTGAACATAAGCATACATACATATGCTCAGGGGATATCTGGTATGCATCTCTTTTGTATGTTAGCATGGCACACTGTAGTTACAGTCTTGCTGCTCAATCATACATCTCAACCTGTTAAAGCAGTACGTCTGGACAATGGCACACATAAATGGGTGTCAAAGGGGGCATCAGCATTGATACTGCATTAATATAGCTGCACCATACATTAGTATGTTGATTGCACAGTAGGGTTTGACATCACTGTGATAACCTGGAAGATGTCCAACAGTCATAAGTAGGCTATTATGTTGCAATGTCATTGCTCACAGACCTGCCGATGGTTTGGCTGACATAACACAGGTATATGTGTATGTGACTACAGATATCAGACATAAATGTGCTTATTGTCCAGCAGAATACTGTACAGTTGAATGTTATTAATTTGGGATATCACATGCAGTTCAACACAAAGGTCTGTAATAGTACTTTACTATGCAGATGCCATCTATAGATCTCTTAGCTTTACAAGGCAAACATGTGTCATACTCATAATCACAGGTAATATGGATATGGAAAACATCCCATTAACTGGCATAGCAGTGGCACAGTCACAACTGTTTGACAGAAACTCCTTCAGTTGTCATATATGAGCTGTCCTTTCCCAGGGCGAGTCAGGCTCCTGAGCTGTGATCCCACCTCATAACCTCTCAGAGCATCACATCTGGACAATGCCTGAAATTTATATATATATATATATATATATATATATATATATATATATATATATATATATATATATATATATATATATATATATATATATATATATATATATATATGAGGGAGAGAGAGAGAGAGATACCTGTACAGGGGGGGGGGGGGGGTAGGAGGGATGTGGATTTCCAAAGGTGATTAATTTGTGTTCGGATATAACTAGGGAGGGTTGATTATTGGTGTAGAGCAACAGTCACCAATGTTAGGAAGGACCAGGTCAATGTGATGAGCATGTGCATCAATACATGAGTAGCTTTCCCAGTTAATGGTGGGGTAGTTGCAGTAAACCAGTATGATATTGTTAGGTTGGACACTAATATAGCAGGCTACAACCTGAACCACTGTCTTACCCAAAGTCAGCTATGCCTGCACGTCTGCAGGATCTGTAATGCATAATATTGGTCTGACACTTTGGAGGTGTGGGCATCCTTTATAAATATGAGAATACCACCACCTTTGGAGCTTCAGTCCACATTCTCCAGCCAAAAGGTATGTAATTAATTATAGGCTTGTACTGTAGGGGAGCATCCTGCTGCCTTTAACCAGGCCTCAGTTACAGCACAGATGTCATTGTTCCCCATTTTAAGGAATACTACCAGTGAGTACATTTCCAAATTTAGAATTCCGGTGTGCAGCAGCATGACCCTCTGACTGCATGTCTTTGAAGCTGTCATATATTTCTGCATATTTATGTATACATATATTTATATATATATGTGTATGTATTTTTTCACCTTTCTATACATATGTATGTATTCATATATGTGGATATGAATGTGGATGTCTATATCCATCTATATATAGACTACCTGACTGATTCTACAGATTCCTTTCCCTGCTGTTAGATGATTGTGCTAACTAATATGTTTGGAATGTCATCACTATTTTGTAGGGCTCAGATGGTGTAATGGTGCATTGCTTTGATTATAGTTTACAAAGCCCTGGGTCAAGAACTTGGCAGGCCTTATTATTTTGTTGCAAGGCAAAACAGTTCTGCTGTGGAGGAAGGGATAAGGGCAATAATTACAAGAGGTCCCTAGTTTGGGCCCCCTCACCACCATTTACACAGCCTTTGGTCAGATTTGTTGCAGTAAGAGGTTCAGAGTGTGGATTCGATGTCTGACTGCACTACATCGACATTGATATATATATATATATATATATATATATATATATATATATATATATATATATATATATGTATATACACACACACACACACACACACACACACACACATATCTATATATATCTATATATATATATATATATATATATATATATATATATATATATATATATATATATATCTATATATATATATATATATATATATATATATATATATATATATATATGAATACATTTTCCCTACTGTTGAATGTCTGCTGCATGATGTTTGAAAAAACATTAGATTTTTTTGACAGTTCAGATGGCTTAGTGGTAAATTGCATAGGTTATGGTGAGCAGTGTTTTGGGTTCAAGACTTACAACAGCTAATTGTTTTGTTGCTGGGGAGAACAAGGGCTGTTGGATACAGAGTGATTAAGGCAGTTTTAAGCAGCTGTAAGCGGCTTTGTGCAAGTTTTCTTGGTGGTAAGCAATGCTGATTTCTGGTTAAATATGCTTGCAGACAGTTAGCCTTAAAAGTGCTTAATCTGTGTAGGCATTGCTTAGCCCCATGCAAACAGGCTTAATCCCTCTTACTGCTTCTTAAAACAGCTTACTCCCACTTACCCCTGTTCTAATTTCTTTAAAAGAAAAGAAAAAAGGGGTGATAAGAAAGTGGTGATAAAGGGGACACACAGAGGGAAAGGCAACAGGGAAAGTAGCTAGGGATGTGCAGGGTGGGTGTAGGGAAGGTCCATAGCTGTCCATTTCTTCTACAGCAACAGCTGTGCATATATACTGAATTTGGAGGTATATCTGGACACTCAAACCCCTGAGAGAGGGATGAGGGCAACAATAAAGGGATGTGAAGCCAATTTGACCAGATTACGTGTCCAGTGGACACATGTTCAAAATGGACAGTTATGTATGGGGCGAGATTTTTTTTTTGGGGGGGGGCAGGTTGCCCTTTTTTTTTTTTAAGGTGAGAATGGGATGTTGGGGAAAGATAGTAGGTATATTTGGGGAGGTAGGTTGGGTAGGAAGACAGACAAGACAGGCAAGACAGCATAAAGGAGCATTATATGACACGTGGAGGGTAAACACCTTGCACAGGGAGTGATGTTTGCAAAATTGGAGGCTCATGAGCCCCAAAATGCAAACAGTGGAACTGAGGTCCCCATCCATGGGCAATCACCACTGCACCTTCATGGCCCGAAGGTGGCTGGGCTGGGGGCTGAGTAGGAGGGACAGGTTGACCCTCTAATTGCACCACATGGCCCTCAAGCAGGTGTAGCAGATCTCAAAACTCCTTTCAGAGCTCGCTATGCACCAATCCCTGGACCTGGCTTCGGGTATCAGTATCCTCTCCTCGCCCACTCCCAGGGGGATGACTCCCATCCCCTGAGGTAGTTCTACCCAAATGTGGTGCAGGACCAGCGGACAAGGTTGTCCCGAGTGGGTCCCAGATGTGCTGGGGCCTGGTGCCATGGCCAGATGAGATGGGAGAGGTGGGTCCGCTGGGACCGGCATTCCCAAATGTGCTATGGTGTTGCAGTTTTAGAACGTATGTGGGTTAGTAATAGTCAACACATTCCAGGATTAGTTATAACAGCATGCATAAATATTCCCATTTACCCAAAACAACAGATTTGGAACAGTTGCATAGCAAACAGAACACATGAATGTATGGAAACACAGTGGCCATTACAACGGCATGCAGGTTACATTGATAGCAACAGGCCACCAATGATAGTATTTCAACATGGAACATTAATAGAAACACATTTCAATATTTGTTGAACAATAGGACATATGTCCCAACAGTAGGTTTGGTGTAAAACATACCCATTGATTTGTGTGTTTAGATTATTGTTGCAGATACGGTGGGGGGATATCAATTAATAACTTATATATCCTTGCTGTACTCACAACTTTAATGATCATTGTTCTAATCAGTACTCT
Organism: Protopterus annectens; assembly: GCF_019279795.1. Lineage (NCBI taxonomy): Eukaryota > Metazoa > Chordata > Ceratodontiformes > Protopteridae > Protopterus > Protopterus annectens. The sequence continues at coordinate 172,263,973 of NC_056744.1, forward strand.
ACAGGTATTATTACAATACCCTATGGCTTTAGTTTGGGCAGTGGTATGTTTGTACACAGTGTATAATTCAACCTTCTTAAAGCTTCTTTCTACTTCTCTTACCTGGATGACCTGTGGGGTGAATGGTTGTTAACATTACCTGACTGTTTCTACACATATTCACAAAATCCTAGTTGAAATTGTGCATACAGCTTACTACCACTCCCGGGATTCAAACCATGGCTGTGTCTGCTAAAACTGCAACAGTTTGTCTTTCAACAGCATAAGCTATTGATAAACCACTGTCTCTTCAGTCAGTGTTTTCTGTCTATGTCTCTCTTGGTTGTGCAATTTGACCTTGTAATTACAGCATTCTTATGCAGACATTCCTAGACATATTTTTTATGTAGCACAGTGTGGGAAACAGTGGTTAACACAACATTACTATTCAGATATCAGATCTTGGTGAATACAGCATTTCAAGCCATACAATACCAGAGTAAACACAACCAGTCCAGGATTTAGAACTTTATTGCCAGGCAGTTACACTTTTATTTAAATATGACCTATATAGGACTATTACTGTCATATTGTCTGGAGTATGCAGTATAAACCATACACATTTCTTATACTGCCAGGAGTCATTTTGCTCCTTTATATTTATTTGGTATGACTACTACAAGCAGGATTGTTACCCACCAGCCTCGCAATGCAGCCTTTGCAACCTACTGGCATGGGCTTCCTGGTTCACAGCCCACTCAGCTGGAGCTGAAATGAAAATAGAGAAACATTTAGGCAAACCTATCCATCACATACACAGGCTGGACTTTGGTAAACAGTTATTGCTATGAATATTTACACACTGCTGGGGCATCTCCCCTCTCTCTTGCTTCTTGTACCCACTCGTCCAAGAGCTCCCTCTTCCTCCGTTTCAAGTCAGCATAGTGGTGCCAGACCTGCTCATCAGTCCTAGGGATACCAGTGGCACTGCTAGTCTCAGGTCATGTTTTTTTACCAGGAGTCCTACCATGACCTTGGACTTCTGTATGCCCCAGTGCTGCGCCCGAAAAAGCTCTCCCTCTCTGACACCTGCCATACTGCCTACAGTGGGGATTTACAACCAGTTATGAGCTGTATTCCCATCTGCAGGGTTTAAATACGGCTAATTTCCCACATTTGCCATGATTGAATGCTTTTGAATATGCTGAGCTAAGCTAAGCTGTGGGCAAACCTGCTTAGCTAAGGTTGGCAGTGCTTAAAGATGCAGGTTCAGCACTGCTTACCAATGGGCAAATCCATTTAGCTGGGCTACTCATTGCTTAGCATTCATATGTACACAATGCTTACACAATGCTTACACCGGGTAGCATAACTGTGCAGTGCTTAGCATTTCTTATGTTTTATTTTATTGGACTACCACCTGTATGAGATTGATTTATCATTCATTACATATTATAAATTTGTTTACCTACGCTGACATCCCCCAATGTGCTGTAATTGCATTTATTCCTGTGTGACTGTACTATATGGGGCACTTGTGTTTATATGGGGATTTCACTACTTTATTACACTTTATTACACCTCACATCTTGGCCTAATACATTACTCTGGTTGGTAAATATAAGTTACTTCCTACATAAATATACAAATAAATTAAATTAAAATTGTAATGATTACACATACAAAATGGAATGGTTTTGGTGAGGCTCGAACCGTGAATGATTGCATGCAATACATACACTTACTATTGCACTAATGCTTATGCTGGATGTCTATTGTTATTTAACTTATCATGTCATTTCAGCTGGGCAAAGCATAGCTAAGCAATGGGCACACCCGCGCAGCTACGCTTAAACTTTATTGCACATGCGAAAAAAAATTATTTATTGTGTTTTTTACTTCGTACCCTTCGGAATATCCATGCTAATGCTAAACCTGTTATTCTATCAACTTTCTTGGTTTGTAGGGACAATTGTCCCTTATGGCTTTGCCCAGATTACTTACTGTGATAGGTTGAGAGGTGTGCGTTGTATGCGTCATATCCTGCCGAAAATTCATGCTAATGCTAAATCTGTTATTCTATCAACTTTCTCGGTTTGTAGGGACAATTGTCCCTTATAGCTTTGTCCAGATTTCTTACCCTGATGGGTTGGGAGGTGTAATGAGTGATCTCACTCTATTTAAATTGCTGTATGTCAATTCTGGTGTGCAGGGGGTGTGTGTATTGTGAGAGCACTGCTCTCAGACACACTCCCTGTACTCATACACTGAACCATGTCCGTTTTATAGCACGGTAGCATGCCTTCATGAATATTCATAGCATGCTGCCGTGCTGCACGGGAAAGGTCCTTTCCATGCAGGAATAAGTTATTCCTGCATGGAAGTTTACTGAATCCGGGCAACTGTGTTTACTGTGACTTATAAAACTCAGTTTAAGAACTAGAACCTAAAGAATCCTACCAAGAAGAAAATGGTCTATGGTGAATAGTTTGCCATTCATACTTATTTCATAACCCCTATGGTTCCAGAAATATGAACGTTTGTTTGAAATGTGAGGATATAATGTTATTCTGTCAAAAGGCTTAGGGTTCGCCCATTGGAAGTTACACTGCAAACTTTCTGAGCTCCATTGGAGTGAATGAGTTAATAATAGACAGTGCTCTAGGGTTGCCTCTGAAAAATGGACAATTTGCTGAGTTAGCCAACCTGACGTTCAGCAAAAATAAGTTTGGTGACAGACTATTGACATGTTCGTGCCATATAGATGGAATTCTATACTTGTGCCCACTAGAACAGATGGTATTATAATATGCTTTATTGTGCAAAGAAACTGGTATCAGTGTAAAAGGAGTTTTCTATGTGGATTGACATTATATATTGCCAGTATGCATATTTCCAGATACAGCTGAGATCATGCTATTTTATTGCATAACATTTACACCATCTTTGTATTAGACTTATTTTATATTTTATCCAAGTTCCCCATCTACTGCTTTTGTTGTTTCCATTTTCTGATGTTACTTGTCTTTCTGCTTACCACATTGTCTTTGTTAAGTATGGAGCCAAATGGCATTAGTGTTATACCATCTGATATTTATGATTAGGGTTTGCTTTTTTAATTATCACTGTCTATATTCAACCAGTATTGCACCAAGATATTGCCTAAGAATCCATAGTTGGAGCTATTCTACTTTGCTTTGATTTCTTTCTTGCATTCACTCTACCTAGGATCATAGGATCATAGCAGGTTACTAGGCTAATGGCCTCAGGGCCCTTACAAGCTTAGCCATGTTCAACCCATGTTCCCAAGGGTGTCTGGTTCAAGCAGACAATAAAATTTGCACCTATTGCCCCTGTCCAAGATGGACACATGTGAAACCTCTAGTGTGAATTTCTGGTTACCTATCCAATTGTCCAAATTGTGCTTAAATAGGGCCAATGAGGGGCTTTGTGTAACATGAATAGGATGCTTGTTCCAAAAATGAGGCAACTTCTTTGAGGTAAATCTGTTTCTCCAGCAAGTTATGTTGATGTCATATACCAGGTTAAGTTCCTTTGAGCAAGTGACCGGTGTGTCATCTGACTTGGGAATGTGCAGCATTTCCATTAAAGCTGGGTCAGAGATTGCTCTGTATGCAAGGAACAGACCACTTCTGAGCAGTCTGTATGACACAGAGTAAAGTGACAATAATTTCAGCCTGTCTGCATAAGACAGATCTTGAAGAGCCTGAATTTTCTTTGTAAGGAACCTTTGTGGTCTCTCCAGTTGTTGCAGGTGCTTGGAAAGGAACATACCAAAGGGAGCATTGTACTCTATTATTAACCTGATACGAGAAGATTGCAGGGGGGTTGTAACCTCTTTTTTCCTCGAGGTAATGCCCTTACTTATGAGATGAGCAATAAATGCCCTTCTTACCACTGTGGAGACATGGTGATCAAAGTTATGGTTGCTGTCAACCTGTATGCCCAGATCTCTCACCACTGACTGTGTGCTTAGGGTATTGCTACTGATGTGGTACTTTGCAGGAACATCATCCTTGTTGAAGGAGATGATAATGCATTTTTTTGCATTATGTTTAGCACCATGACTTTGGCACCAGTCATTAGTCTGCGTAAGACCTTATTGCAGGATGTTGATGTCACTAGAGGTTTCAGTGATTGCTCCCAGTTTGCACTCATCAGCAAACTTTGTCAGCCACAGTTCTTTAGTTTTTAGCCTGTACTTTGGAGAAGAAGATTCTGAACAGTAGGGATCCCAGACCCAATTCCTGTGCAGCACCACTGGTTACGGGTCTGCTGGAGGTGGTTTAGCCTTATATTTTGACTGTATGAGTTCTATCAGTCAGGCAGTTTGCAACCTGCCTGATAATATATGGGTTGATACCCAGCTGGGTGAGTTTATCAATGATGCCTGAGTGGGGAATTGAGGCAAAGGCCTTTGGTAAGTCTAGGTTGGTCATATGCACAGATTTGCCCTCGTCTAGGGCTTTGGTGACTGTCTCGAAGAAGTCCACAACGTTTAACAGGCATGATCTCCCCTTGACAAAACAAAACTAGATGGAGTCAAGCATTTGGAAATTTCCTATCTTTGTTAATAAGATCCATGATGATTTGTTCCATGGCTTTGCAGATAAGGCTGGTCAGGCTAATGGGTCTATCATTCCTGTGGTCTGTGGATGCACCCCCTTTGTGCAAAGGGATGATGGTAGCTGTTTTCCATTACGTTCGGATGAAGTCAGTGCTTAGGCTGTGACTGAAAAGTGTGCTCAATGGTGACGCTAATTCCTGTTTTAACCCATGTAGAACACAGCCTGGGATGTTGTCTGGTCCCATACAGGTTGTGTTTTTGGTCTTGGAGAGGGCATTTAAGACCTAGTCCTCAGATATACTAGATGGAGGACAGGTGGTAGGGATGTTCTGGGGTATATGTGGCAGAGACAGGGAAGGGAAATTATTACTGAACCTGTCAGCCAGCAGGTTTGCTATATCTATAGGTTCTATATAAGTAATACCATTAACTATGAGTTCAGTGTAAATATGGGTCTTACCTTTGAGGTTACAGATGTAACTAAAGAATGTCTTGTGGTTATCCTTAATGTGTGAAAAAGGGGTTGACATAAAAGTGGTGAAATGGGTGTGGCAAGGAGAGGGGAGGACACAAGGGAAAGAATAGAGGAATTTGCTGGAAGGAAGTGGGATAGACCCCATAGCTATCCACTTCTTCACAACATAAATGTAGAAGTGTAGAGAGAATTTGATGAATTTTGACTATCACCACACCAAGAGTTTGTAACAACAACATAATAATGTTGTACAGCCAATTGTACCAAATCAAATCTAGTGTGTCGAGAAGACACATAGATGAAGTGGAGAGATATGTATTTCTTTTATTTATTTAGTTATTTATTTATTTTTTTTGTGGGACAGCTGCACAATTTTAATTTTTGTGGTGGTGCTGTGGTAGTGTTGTCGACTAATAGCAAGATGCTGTCCATTCGATTCTCAGCTAAAGTGTCTTCTGTGTTGAGACATGCATGAAGGGGCGTACCTTCATTGAAGGTTGTGCATCAGAGCTGGTAACTCGGCATGTAAAAATCTTCTACCAATCATTAGCGGACCGGAGTTCTGCTGTGGTGACCCCTAACTGGGAAAAAGCCGAAAGAAACAAACAAACTTTCAAAGAGAGTGGAATGTTGGGGAAGGGGCTTAGGAATGTGATGCACAGGTAGACAGGTTAGGTGATAAATCACAGGCAAGGATGGTGATGGACTGTAAAGGTTAGGGAACAAGCTGATTATGGATAGGAAGGGGACATTGGAGGTGCACCACATCAAGCATGAGGACAGTGAGAATCTAGTCATCACCCTCAGTACTGTCATCACTGTCTCCTGTCTCAGTTTCCTGTATCAGTGTTTGATGTGACATCATCTTGGCACCTTTTCTACATGGTTCATTCAGGGATTGATGCCTCTTTCCATTATACCCGTCATCAGCCTGTGAGTAATTGGCAGGTGACAAAATCACCGCCTCCACTACTCTTGGAGGATACCAGTGTGCCAGCTGCTGGGGCAGTGCTACTTGATGCAGATTGGGCAGGTAAAGCAGGAGTTCTAATGACAGCACTGTCAGCTTGGGACCCTGAAGTGCTGGATGTTGGTTCTGCAACCTGTGGAGGGATGGTGGGCAAATCCACAGTGGTCGGCCAACCTCTCTGTGCTGCATGTCAGCATTTGTAAGTAGAAATGTATGACATAACAGTTTTAAATCATATAAATACCACCCTCCCCGCAAAAAAAATGAAAGTGAAGGGTTGTGGAGAGGCAACAAAGAGAGAGAATTAGATCCAGTTACAATTATCCAGTCCACCTTTGCCACATCAAGATATGATAGGAAAGTCTTACTCTTGTACCATTAATAAATTGGACTGCTATGATATCGTAAATACAACTTTATTTTAGTATTGCTATATTGCATATAATTGCAATAATTATTAGGCTTGCACTAAGACCTGATGCATACATACCTCATGCCTTTCTGAGATGAGGTAACTTCTCTTGGTGCACCTCCCTGTTCACAGCAATGTCTGCAACAGCTGTACAATAGAGAAGGAGACACATGAAAGCATATTGAATGATAGTATTGGCTGTGTCCTGCATTCTATATCATTTAATGCTGATGGGTCAGTATGTTTACACAACTGAAGGATGCCAGCAGTTTTAACTCATCCTCCCATCAGCTAAGCACGTCCATATTACACCATTTCAGGTCCTTATAGTGGTGATGGTATCACTCTCTAGTGTGTGGGATGCCAGTTGCACTGGAAACATTCTTGGCTAATTTTTTCCAAGCATCAGTCTTATACTGAGACCCAGTATAGAACCCCTGCAGTAGTCTATGACTGTAACGCTTCATGAGGAGTGCCACAAAACTCATGGACTCCTCAACACCCCAACTCTGTGCTCTAAGTTAGGCACTATCATCTCTCACACCAGCCATGCCTGCAGAAGTCAAGCAGCAACTCTTATGTCTGAAATGATGCCAAATCCCAATCACGCATTTAAAAGATATTGCACAAATACACACAACCATCCATATTTCATAACTCTTTGGACTCTTATGACCACCTAACCAATCTACTACTTCCTCACTCTTTTCCTACCCTGGTCTCGACCACCGACTCTATTCTCTGACTCCTTACTTATCTCAGCACTTACATACTGCTGACTTACCTTAGTATACAGCTTTTCTGATTGTTTTCCTGACAAGCAGTTTCACTAACTGTTTCTACCCGCTCCCTACCCCCAATTCCAACCCACCCCCAGGGGTCCTACCTTTATACTTCCTAGACCACACCTCCTCCTCCACCACACCCCTTCCTCTCTCATCACTGTCCAAACCCTTGACTTCCTTCTCACCACTTTTATCCTATTACTTACTGTGTCCCTTCATCTTACTCTACATAAACACTCTTCTCTTTTTACTTCCTCCTTTCACACTATTCAGCTATATATTTCCACTAATTACAACCTACACATTCCCTCCCAAATATAATTGATACTCCCTCCTCCTCTCAATACAGTTTAGCTTCTAACTACATAGTACCAATTAATACTCCTACAATGAAGAATCAAAACATCCCACCCTTTATCTCAGTCGTATTAATACATTCACTCCTACCTCCCCTAATTCTCACTCATCTACTCACCTTTCTTGAAAGCCCACTTGACCCACTACTAAATTATCCCAAAAGAGAAACCATCTCACTAAACCCACACCCTAATTTGACACATGCTAGTATCACATTCTCTTCTAAATACATACTTCCTAAATTTCATCGAACACAACACACAAAATATAATAACTTCAACCCCAGGAAATGTCTATTTCATTACTGTAGAATCCATAACCTTTACTTTCTAAACCTAATGCTCTCTCTAAAAGATGGCGACATCCACCCAAACCCAGGACCTTCACATTCTCCTTCCTCACCCCTCAACTCCAAAATGTTTCCTACCCATATATTTTCTAAAAATCTAACTCTCTCTATTGCTCATCTTAATATACGCAGCATAAACAATAAAGTTACACAATTACAAGCCCTGACTGAAGTCTACTCCTTTGATATTCTATGCTTAACAGAAACTTGGTTAAAACCTACAACCAAGGACAATCAGATCATCCCACCTGGATATAATATCCTAAGACTCGACCGAACCTCCAAAAAAGGTGGAGGAGTTGCTATCCTATATAAACCTTGCCTATATTTAACCACCCATAACCTCAAACCACCTCTAGACTCCAATGCAGAGATTCTTATCACAAAACTTCTTATCAACAACTCCAAATCTATCTATATCATCTGTTTATACATACCCCCTGGTAACAATATAGCAACTATGGAAAATATTCTCTCCTGGCTACCCCAAAACCTACCTCAAGAAACTATCATCCTAGGTGATACTAATATAGACTGGACCTCCCTCTGCAGTAACCTCCCTTCTAACCACATAAACCTATATGGGTATTCCCAAACTATCACCTCCCCTACCAGAATAAATAGATCCAATAAAAAATCTAGCCTATTAGACTGGATTCTTATTAACCGTCCTCCCCATACTTATGACTCAGGAACTCTCCCAGATGATTTAAGTGACCACTCCCTTACCTACATCATCAAACATAAAACTAACTGTCCCTCTCCAGCATCCACAATAAGCATCAGATCCAAAAAGAACTTTAACTCGGAACTATTCCAGATGGAACTAAAAGCATGTAACTGGTTACCACTGCTCAATTTATCCTTAGACGATGCCGTTACTTACTTTAACTCCCACTTTCTTACCATCCTGGACCGCCATGCCCCAACCAGACAAATTGGAACAAAAAACAAACATGCGCCATGGCTGTCTAAAGAAACCAAACAAAAAATCAAAGATAGAAACAAACATTGGGGAATTTGGAAAAAGACTCAAAGTCATATACACCAACAAACCTTCAGACAACTAAGAAATCAAACTAAAAGAGCTGTAATATCAGATAAAAAGAATTACTACCTACTTTCCCAACAAGCAAATCAAACCAAACCACAGAGGTTCTGGTCCAGCATCAACCAACTACTCCACCCAGGGCAAACTACCACTCCTAGCCCTCACAATACTGAACACAAAACTTCAATAAATATAGCTAATGAATTTAACACATTCTTCACTAACGCTATACAAACACTAGCTAGCCAGCTCTTACCTGATAATTTCACTTTACCTACTAATAAAACAAACTCTTCTCCTTCCTTCCAACTTCAACCCATCCCTAGATCATATGTACTTACCCTCCTTCAGAAATTGAAACCATGCTCTCCCTCAGCTGACCAACTACCTGCAGAATTTCTGCAACTAGCCGCTAAATCCATTGCCTACCCTATATCAATCCTAATCAACAGAACCATTACTGAAAGCTATATCCCCTCCATTTGGAAAATCTCCCATATTATCCCCCTCCACAAAGGTGGCCAATCTACTGAACTTTCCAACTTTCGACCTATTGCCCTCCTTTCACCTATAGCTAAGATTATGGAAAAATGCATCCATAAACAACTACTTCAACATTTAACACAAAATAACCTTCTAGCTAACTGCCAACATGGTTTTAGACCTTCACATAGTACCTCCACTGCCCTTCTCTCCTTTACAGATATTATCAACAAACACCGTAGTCTAAACAAACTCTCTTCTGCCCTATTCATTGACCTATCTAAAGCTTTTGACATGGCGAATCACCAAATTCTTATCACCATAATACAATCCCTATCACTTGACACATCCTCCATTAAGTGGTTCCAGTCCTACCTTGACAAAAGACAACAGGCCGTACTATGGCACAAGTCTCTCTCTACCCACCTACCAGTCAACCTAAGTGTCCCCCAAGGTTCCATCCTTGGACCTCTACTTTTTTCCATTTTCATCAATGACCTCCACCTGGCTATCCCTCAAGCCTCTTGTGTACAATATGCAGATGATTCCACACTTATATGCTCAGCCTCATACTCTTCAGACCTCCAACACCTTACCCAACAAGTCTTTAACACAGTTGAGAAATGGTTCACTCATAGATGCCATCTCTTAAACCCCAAAAAGACCAAACTCCTTCTTTTCTCTCCCACTAGTAAATTCCCCACATTGGATTTCTCAGTCACTTCCACCAATAATACTATTATATCCCCAGAACCTACCACTAAACTGCTAGGAGTCACCATCGACAATAAACTAAACTTTGATATACATATAAACAATACTATTAAATCTGTTAATAGAAAATTAGGCTCCCTGTATCGGATTAAATCTTTTCTCCTACCCTCTGCTCGTACAACAATAGCACACACACATCTAATATCTCCTCTTCTATATGCTTCACCCATCTTTACTAAACTTTCTAAAAACAATCTCAGCAAACTGGAAATGTCCTATAATAACATCGCCAGATTTGCCACAGGAAACCCTTTTAGAACCCATCATTGCCTCAACTTAAAACAGCTAGGCTGTCTTGAACTACAGAACCTAATTAAATTCCATCAACTAACTATAGCTCACAAAACCCTTTACACACCATCCAAAACACCTGCTCTATCCACACTAATCACTCCCTATAAAAATTTAGATTCCCTAAGGTCCTCACATAAACTCTTAGCACATACTACCAAAATAAACAACAAGGCCAGTGACTCTCTTTTTTCTAATACTGTAGGGAAAGCCTGGAATCTTCTACCAAATGATATTTCTACACTTCCCTCTCTCTCCAGTTTCAAAAACAATCTGAAAGTATATCTCAAATCTCACTGGCTATGTCATTGCTCCAAACCTGACTAGCTCTATAGTTACTCTATACTCTGATCCTCCCCCTCCTTCAAAAAAAAAAAAAAAAAAAAAAATGCATCCTATACAGATTATTTACCTAGAATTGTTATTTCATCCTGTAATTTACTACTGTTTATGCTTATTTTTTTGTATTTTTTTTTTGCATATTTGTGTTATCCATAGATAGAAATAAGTTAATTAGCTGTATGTACCTAGGAGCTTTTCTCCCCGGGCCTCTACTGAAAATGGACATGTATCCAGTTAGACTAGCCCGGTAAACAAATGTAAAATAAAATAAATAAATAAATAAATAAATAAAATCCCAACTGCATTTGCACGATGGAAAGAACAGAGAGACATTAGCAAACAAAGTGGAAGTAGTTTTATCAAATAGCAATTAAGGTGTGAAACAAGGCAATGAGATTTGCCATGTGTGATGCTCAAACTATTTACACTTTTTCAGATGGTCAACACTGACATGCTTAATGACTTGGCTTGTCATCCTTGCTGTTTTGGAGGTTAAATAGGATGGCATAGCATATAATATTTTGGGACTGAACACTGTAAAAAAGTTAGTTGACCAATGTGAGAATCAAACCTAGAGAAGGAATAACACATAGATTTCAACCAAGGTGATTATCTGTCAGTACTACAGGAGAACTCCTTTCAATCATCATGATTACATATAAACGGCATTCAGGATGAATGGAGATATGCGTATAGGCTTTTATGTGTGTGACATTATGAAGTCCTGTGAAATTCATTCCCACGAAAGAAGTGGTATTACTGTTAGTAAATGTATGGCAGAAGGATAGATCTTCATAAGGTGAGTAATACAAGTTGTGGGTGTGCTACATACATACTTCTCTACACATACTGTCCTAAACACAGAGTTAAGCTATGTGAGGAGTGAAAATGATTTTAACTTAAGTATTCTGCTCATCATAGATATGCAAGTGCATTTTAATCCATTATCATAATTGTCCTGCTTAAACAATTGCACATACATTCATCTGTGTATCATAACTAAATCATTAATGAAATATGCTACCAAGAAAAAAAATAGACATATTTTTGCAATCAACATAATTATGATAGCCATTTGTATCTAATGTTGCCCTCATAATCAAAGTGTTGATAGAAATTACATTCTGATACCCTTTGTAAAAATAAGTATTACCTGGATTTGAACGCTGGTTCACATGTTTTCTGTTTCTACTTGCACCTTTTGGCATAGTGACTATTATAGAGTAGGTGGATGTTCTCCTCACAATACTATCCACAGTGCTGATATCCATGCATTGTCCTAAGCCTGTTTGCACTACAGAAGGCTGCCCAAATGATTTTTTTTCACTTTTTTCCTTAAACAGATAAGCTTGATTGCATGCCACTCATTAGCATGCAAGTTTGGAAGTCATGAAACAGAAAAAGAATATGAAGTTCTGATGAAATGAAGTCATAAATCTTGAGTAATAATTTCTGCATTCGCTTCACACTATGAATTTGAAACCAAGAGCAAGTCTATTATACATCCAAAGTCATTGCATTTACAACTTATGCCAAAGAAAGAGGTAAACATCATGTACACATCACTCACTCTTTTATAACAACGTGCTGCAGTGACAAAACTGTTTGCACTAATGGAGATTACAAAAATATTATTTTATTTATTTAACATTTTTTAATCAGGAAAGTCTAACTTAGAATAAATCCAGTTCTCAGTAGAAGCCCAAGGAGAAACACTCCAGATGCATGTCTTTGTAATGTGGGAGAAAACCCACACAAACACTGGGACGATATGCAGACTCTGCAAAGACAAAATCCCCAGCTAAGAACTGAACTGGAGAACTTCTTGCTGGGAGGTGATAACACTACCAGTGCACCAGTGCACTGCCTAAATGAAAATAAATTGTTTATTCTTATCTTTACCTGTGTACCCTTGTTTGCAGTCTGCTAAGCATTGTGGAAATTACATGGGCAAAAACATATATAACAGTTTATGTTCCACACAACAAAACACAAGCTACATTTTCACATCTGCTGCAAACAGCAAGATTCAAACTCCCCATACTCTTTACTATTCCTTTAAATTCATTTTATTTAATTTACATTATGTGCTGCAGTGATACTTAGATAAGATGTGGAATTTCTTCTCTTACTGCTGTTCAGAGTGCTGTAGCAAAGCGCACCTGTGCCATTCTGAAATGCAAGCCTGATAGCATGACAAATTATATTTCTCAGTTTGTACCTTGGACAGTGGACTCTCATTCATTGCTTTGAAATGCTGCTATCAACAGTGTACTTTGACAAAATGTGTGTAAATGAGGAACACATACACATACACACACACACACACACACACACACACACACACACACACACACACACACACACACACACACACACACACACACACAATTGTCAGTAGTAAAATATACCAGGGGATAATAATAAAATGCAGGTTACTACTTACAACTGTATTGTGTTCATTATCATAGCTAAGGGGTTATGCATGCGTAGCTAATGGAGGTGTTAGGCTTCTCAGATGTCCCATGGTGACCTCCAGAACAGTGGAGAGGACAAAGAAATTTGTGTGGGCAGTTGGACTTTGAATTTTTGCCTATTTATTGATAATCCTGTCATCCAGCAGTCATTTATACAACTGTTGCCCCATTACAAAAATGATAACAGAATCAGTGGGGTTGGGGCTCCGTTATTTGTGTGTGTTCCAAAATTAGCATTTTGTGTTTGTTTTGTGCTGAGGATGGGTGCACTGATTTTGTTTGAGGACAATGCTTTTTGTATGTGCTTAAATTAATAATGTACTCTGTTCCTTCCTTGCACAATCACATTCACTGAAAGGTGCCATGTGTTGTTAGTTATGCAGTTTGTGCAGAAATGTAAACTCTGAAATGGTTTGTGCATTGGGTGCAGGATATGATAAACCTTCATTTGTGACTCTGAGCAAGCCTCTTGAATAGACAGTGCAACAGGGTTGCCTCTGAAAATGGACAATTTGTTGATTTAGCCAGCCTGCTGTTCAGCAAAAATAAGTTCAGTGACAGACTATTGACATGTAACCTGCCATATAGAAGGACTTCTATACCTGTGCCCACTAAAATAGATTGTATTTTAATATACTTTATTGTGCAACGATACTGGTACCAGTGTAAAAGGAGTTTTCTAAGTGGATTCACATTATATATTATTAGTATTCATATTTCCAGATACAGGTGAGATCATGCTATTTTATTGCATAACATTTATGCCATCTTTGTATTTGACAAGTTTTGTATTTTATACAAGTTCTCCATCTATTGTGTTTGTTGTTTCCATTTTCTGGTGTTTTGTCCTTTCTGCTTTCCCTGTTTTTTTTTTTAAGTAAGGAACAAGATGGTATTAGTATTATATCATCTGGTATTTTCGATTAGGGATTTGCTTTTTTAATTATCACTATCCGTTTTATTATATTCAACCAGTATTGCACCAAAATATTGCCTAAGAATTCATACTTGAAGCTACTCTATTTTGTTTTGATCTTTTTTTTTTTTGCATTCACTCTATGTGGGATCATAGGATCATAGGAGGTTATTAGGCTAACAGCCTCAGGGCCCTTACAACCCTGGCCATGTTCAACCCATGTTCCCAAGGGTGTCTGGTTCAAGCAGACACAAAAATCAGCACCTATTGCCCCTGTTCAAGAGGGACACAGGTGAAATCCCTGGTGTTAATTTCTGGTTACTCATCCAATTGTCCAGATTGTGCTAAATAGGGCCACTGATGGGCTTTGTTTAACATGAATAGGAAGCTTGTTCCAAAAGGGGGGAAACCTCCGTGAGGCAAATTTGTCTCTCCAGCAAGTTATGTTGATGTCACATACCAGGTTAGGGTCCTTTGAGTGAGTGACCTGTGCGCCATTTGACTTGCAAATGTGCAGCATTTCCATTAATCTGGGTCAGAGATTGATCTATATGCAAGGCAAAGGTCACTTCTGAGCAGTCTGTATGGCACAGAGTAAAGTGACAATGATTTCAGCCTGTCTGCATAAGTCATATCTTGACGACCCTGAATTTTCTTTGTAAGGAGCCTTTGTCATCTCTCCAATTGCTGCAGGTGTTTGGAAAGGAGCATACCAAAGGGAGCATTGTACTCTTTTATTGGCCTGATGAGGGAAGTGTACGGGGGGATATAACCTCTTTTTTCTTGAGGCAATGCCCTTATTTATGAGATGAGCAGTATAAAATGCCCTCCTTACCACTGTGGAGACATGGTGATCAAAGTGATGGTTGCTGTCACCCTGTGTGCCCAGATCTCTTACTACTGACTGTGTACTTAGCATATTACTCTTGATGTGGCAGTTTCAAGGAATGTCACCCTTGATGAAGGCAATGATAATACATTTTTTTGCATTAAGTTTAAGGCCATGACTTTTGCACCAGTCATTAGTCTGCATAAGACCTTCTTGCCGGATGTTGACATTACTAGGGGTTTCAATGATCACTCCCAGTTTGCAGTCATCACCAAACTTTGCTAGCTACAGTCCTTTAGTTTTAGTCTGTACTTCGGACAAGTAGATTCTGAACAGTAGGGGTCCCAGAACCAATCCTTGTGCACTGGTTACAGGTCTGCTGTTGGAGGTAGAGTCCCCTATTTTGACTGTATGAGTTCTATCATTGAGCCAGTTTGCAATGCACTGATAATATATGGGTTGATACCCAGCTGGGTGAGTTTGTCAATGATGCCTCAGTGGGGGTTTGTGTCAAAGGCCTTGGCTAAGTCTAGGTAGGCCATATGCACAGATTTGCCCTTGCCTTGGGCTTTGGTGACTGTCTTGAAGAAGTCCACCAAGTTTAACAGGAGTGATCTCCCCTTGACAAAGCCAAACTAGGCAGTGTCAAACATTTGGAGATTTCCTATATCTTTGTTAATAAGGTCCATGATGATTCTTTCCACAGGCTTGCAGATAAGGCTGGTCTGGCTAATGGTCTATAGTTCCCAGGGTCCGTGGATGTACCCCCTTTGTGCAAAGTGATGCCAGTAGCCATTTTCCATTCCACTGGGATGAAGCCATTGCTTAGGCTGTGATTGAAAAGCGTGCTCAGTGGTGATGCTAATTCCTATTTTAACCCATATAGAACACAGCCCAGGATGTTGTCTGGTCCCATTGAGGCTGTGTTTTTGGTCTTGGAGTGGGCATTTAAGACCTGCTCCTCAGAGATACTAGGTGAGGGATAGGTGGTAGGGATACTTTGGGGTATATGTGGTGGGGGCAGGGGAGTGGCATTATTATGGAACCTGTCAGCCAGCAAGTTTGCTATATCCACAAGTTCAATATATGTAATATCATTAACTACGAGTTGAACGCAAATCTGGGACTTGCATTTGAGGTTATGCATGTAACTAAAGAATGCCCTGTGGTTATCCTTAGTTAGGGAAGCTTATTTGGATTCATAGTTAGCTTTGTAGGACTTCACTAGGAGTCTTATTTGCTTGTTTAAGTTGAGTAGAGTGTTTTCAGTTTTGAGACTGTTCCTTCCTACTCATAGACAGCAATTTCTTTCTCCTGTTATATAGCCTATTAATGGGAGTTGTCCACCAGGAAAGTTTTTGTTTTTCCTTGAAGATCTTGCCTGAGTTCTATCAGGTACGGCAGAGTGAATCCAATTGTACAGGTGCTTATACAAAGCACTGGTGTATATCTCAGCATAGGTGTCATGCCTCTCAACTGTACAGATTTTCACAGTATGTCCAGATATTTGCCTGTCCTCATAAGATTTGTAACTTTCTAGATTTTTTGGACAAATCAGTGGGGACTGAATCCACTAAATAATGATAGTTATTTGAGTTTTAGACTTTATATCCTTCATAAAATGCATGGTAACACAAAATCTTTTATTGTAGTAATGCTCTAAGTTTATAAGAGCAGTATTTAAAATTTGTCCATATTTCTGAGGCTTTGTCCCACCATCATATTATTTTTGGCTTTGTCCACTTTTTTTGTGTTTAGAGCTTGAGAGCTATGACAGGTTTCTGTTCCATCAGTGGGGAGAAGGGCTATGACTCTATTTATGCCATTACATAAGAGGTTGCAATTAGTCTTGGAGAAGTTTTTTTAGTCTGTTTTTTGCTAAGGGGGGTCTTGTGTTATAGTTACTTCTAGAGAAACTGATTTGTGGTCAGATCTCACCAGGGATGGCCACACAGTGGAAGTGGTGCAGTAGTCCTCCATGTTGGTGAGCACCAGGTCCAGGATGTTTGGATGGGTAAATAATGTCATCCGAAATCTGAGTGTTTGTTTGTATCTTGACTGATTCAAGTAGGCTGAGCTGATGTCCTGATTCATGGAGGGGGTCCTATAGCTGGCAATGACCTGAAGAGGGGTCTTACCTACAGTTAATTGCACCTGAAGTAATTCAAGGGAGTCATGCTGTTTATCCAATCTAAAGGTGTATTTATCTCTAATGAGTATTGATACACCACCTCCTTTAGTTCTCATGCCTTCAGTTTGTGATCTGAATGTGTGGAATGAAATGTAACCTGGTGTAGCTGGGCTGCTCTCCACAGCCTTAAACCAGGTCTCAGTGACTGCACAAATGTCAGTATCTTCCAGGGTGAAGACTGCTTCCAGTGAGTGCAGTTTCTGGTTTATACTCCTATCGTTTAGATGCATAACCTTAAGGTTGTTTTTAGCGGGTATTTTTATGTTGGGAATTTTGCCTAAAAAAAGCACTATGGGAATGGCAAGAGCCTTACTCAGTAACAGAAATTCCAGGGGTGACAGAAAATGGCCATTTCTGGCAAAACATCACAGTCTGTTGATAATGTCTTCCCAGGCTGACAGATACTGCATCCCCTTTGAATGACACCAGAAACTAAGCCAATTGTCAAAGTCAATCAGTTTTGGCTTGTATTGAGGTATCATCCGAGGCAAAGGTAAAATGCTGCTTAAGGCTAGGGACATACCTGTCTGAGACACATAATCTGAAAGCTCAGTCATGTCCATCTGCCAATAGTCCTGTGAAGTATGTCTCAAGTCATTCACATCAACACAGACTATGACAGGGTCATAAAAGTGCCTGTTGTTGAGAGACTTGAGTGCTTGTGTGATGCAGTGAATCCTGGAACCTGGCTGACAGCTGACCATGACCTTTTGCTTATCCAACCTGGTGAGAGGGACATTTGCATGTCTCACAATTGAGTTGACTGTGACTAAGGTGTTTGTTTTTGTCTTATGCTTTAGGGGCTTGACTGGTGAGATACTGTTGTGTGATATATTATGTGTACTGTGTTCTGCAGAGGCTGTGTTATGTGGTGTGCTTGTGTTTGTGTTTGGGAGGTCTTTGATGTTTATGTAAGCTTCTTGTAAGGACCTCCACATATGTAGGTCTATTTGTTGTTGGTTTGGTAGGTGCAGGAGGTAAGGTGCACATGCTGACAACCTGCATAGTATAAGATGGACTGACTGGTGAGCGAGAGAGTCTGAATTCTAGGGTCTTGATGTAGATGCATCTCTCTCATAATGAAATTGTGTGGATTAAAAGAACAAGGTTGTCAGTGTATATCAGGCAATTGCTACTTTGCTTCCCGATGCCCATGTTGACCAGGTTAACTGGAAAAACTGTGGGACATTTTCCATCCATAATGCTGAGTAAATTGATGTGGTCAGAAAATAGGGAGAGGACAGGAAGGAACAAGTAAAGGAGAGGACAGCAGAAGTGGACAAAAATATGAAGGGCTAGTGGGTAGGATCTGTGTTGGTACCTCAGGAGCTTCACTGAATGTATCACCTGTCAGTGAGGGACAATCACGAGAACTCACTGATTGAGCACCAGCAGAGTGCTAAGGGAAAATTTGCAGGCAAAAGTGTTTGCATCTACAACCACCAACAGTGCCCACCTTTTGTTTTCTCTTCCTGTGCATATGTGGGGGGTCAATTTTTATTTAGCTATACCTTTTTAATCAGGTTGACATGAAAGGCTTAAAAACTATAAACATTTTGGTAAACTGATTGGAAGAAATAGCAGATTTTTTTTTTTATTTTATGTGAAAAACATCTTGTTTGTGTGCCTCTGAAGTGTCTTGCTATGAATATCAAATCTTACCTTGTAAAGAGATTGCGGTGGTGGTGCTGCGGTAGCATTGTCGCCTCACAGTTAGACGTTGCCCATTCGATTCTCAGTTAGAGCATCTTCAGTGTGTCGACATGTGTGAATGGTCGTTCCTTCGTTGAAGGTTGCACGTTAGGCCTGGCAAGCCAGCACGTAAAAATTTACTGCCAATCATTAGCAGACCGGAGTTCCACTGTGACGACCCCTAACCAGGAAAAGACGAAAGACACAAACAAACCTTGTAAAGAGATATTTCTCTCCAATGTGGAAAAATTATGGAACCCTGGCAGTTCATAACTGACACTTTGAGCCCTGTGCCATTGAACACAAGTCACTGAAGGATTATGTTAGTACAAGTGTTTTTTTTTTGGATCTCTTATGGCTTAGTTATATTAAATGCAAGGTCACACAACAGGGTGTTTTAGTTAAACTTGGAATGTGAGTTCTTTTAAGGTTTAGGAAGTTAAATACAACCTGTGCACTTCCTTATTCACTTTGTAGTCATATTCAGGTCATAAATTCATCACTATGGAACAAGTGAAACTTGAGTTTGTGTAGAAAAACAATAAAACAAGGTATTGTTTCTGCTGACAGCAGGACAACATCTGTGGCAGAGCAGTATGCAAAACTTTGGGGATAGTAAAACAAATTCACAGTGTCCAAACAAAAATCTAAATTAATGATGCCAATGAGAGGTTTAAAACTGAAGATGAAAGCATAGATGTTGCCAAAAGTAAGTAACGTGCATAGGTTCAGAGACTGTGATATGTACACTGTCTTTATGATAACTGTACTAGCATGTTTTAAAAATTAAATGCATTGAATGATAGCATTAAAGCTGTGGATTAGTAAAAGCAATAGTAGGGCCAAAACAAGACATTAAAGAAAATATACAATGACTGGTCTTCTGGCATTACTTAATAGCCATTGATTAACTACCAGTACTATATGCCATCAAGGTGAATTAAAATATTCCCTCTATAGTACATGCCATCAAGAAGTGTGCTCATGACCTGTGGCCGAGAAATAAGCAGAAGCCCAAACACATACAAGAATTAGATGTCATTACCAGGCAAAACAAACACGTGGATTGAATCAAAAGTATGGTAACAGTAATGAAACAGAATACAGTCCATGCATGTACTGATCTACAAGATATAAATAAGGATAATGAATGGGACCAATATTCCCCTTAATATTAATGAGGAATGGAATGATGACGACGATGATGATGGTGACGATGATGATGATGATGGCAATGATGATGAAAGCCCAGCATGTTTATGTGTTGCATACTGACGCCAGCTTTTGGCAAGTGACATTCGATGAAGACAGCTCAAGACTGTGTATGTTTAATACCACCAATGGAAAATATTAATTCCTGCAGGTGCCATTTGGGATCACAATATTTGCAGGTCTCCAAATAGTCATTGCAAATAGTGTACAAAGCTAGATGGGACAGTTAGTATTATAAATGTTATATTACTATGGGGTGAAACATAGACAAAGCACAATATTAGACAAAGTTTATGGAAAGACTATGAAGGTTAATCCAAACAAGTGCCAAATAGGTGTAAACTTTCCAAAGCACATGCAACATATGCATACAGAATGTAGAATACAGCCTGATGTTGAAAACGACAAATATGCAGTGGAGACGGAATGTCCCAGGGCCTGGTGCAATAGCTTGAAAAGTTCATACTAAATTTATTCAAAGTTTTAAGGTGTGTCTCAAAGTTTCAGAATTATTTTTTTCATTTATTACAATTCTATGTTAGTTTCATATATGAGACTTTTCAGCTCAACTTCGCATTAATAAATGTCTTGAAACTTAATTAAACATATAGTGTTCAGTTCTTATCTGTCAACACTTTTATACCTCTGTGTATGTGTTCCTTTTGTTAATCTAGCTTCAGAAGTTTATTATTATTATTATTATTATTATTATTATTATTATTATTATTATTATTATTATTGTTGTTGTTATTAAAAAGTCTTCAGGTGCTAATGTGCATGTGTATTTGTTATTTTTTTACCTTGTCCTCCCTAACTACAGTAGAGTTTCTTATCTATAAATTTGCACAGAGCTAATTTTTTTATAATTATTTTATTTAAGACAGATGCAATATATATTAATCGTGCCTGCGTCCCCTTAAGAATATCAATATTGTAGAAAATAAGGCTTTTCCAAAGCCGTAGCTGCTCTTAAACTAGCCCTGAAGTAAAATATCTCTTCAGATCAGTCCTGTGTCTGTTTACTTATGATTTTCTCATTTTCAAGTGCCTTTATCATTTAGTAGACATCATACAATATGGTACCCAAGCGGTAAGGCCAGGGAAGCCAGCAGGTTACAATGATAGGAAAGGAGAGAGAGCAAAAGAGGAGAAGAGATGATCCCTGCATAAGGAAATAAGAAATTTAGATGTCAAGCACATGAAGATGAAAGATATACATTATCTATTGCACAAATCTGGAAACGTGATACAAGAAAAAAGTTATATGTAGCTATAGGCAACAGTTTGGTACTTTGAAGAATGGAAATGTAGACAAAATTCCTTTCACAAACTAATGCTGAACTAGAACTACCATAGGCACAGAAATATCCACTTCTTCCTTACTGTATAAATGGATACTTGGTGAGATGATCAATCATTTCACGATCCAAAAAAAAAAATTCTATTCTGCATCACAGGTAATTAGCACATAAAAACAATTGTGAGATATGAGTAAATGAATACAGATAACAAATCAGAGGTACTGATATTGAAATGTAAGACTATAAAGTTAATTCATTGCTGGCACGTATATAATTTACTGCATTTTCAGAATAGTTTTTCCATCACAGAATTGCAGTGGCCCTGTTCCTTGGAAGAGGATCAATCAATGACTAAAGTCAAAAGTAACTGTGACTTAGACGATATAAATTTTATAGGATGAAAAGATACACCTTACGCAGGGATTTCAAAGAATAACCCCATTTGTGATTTGCCAGAAAGAAATTTACCTGGTGAAAATATGCAGTAAACATATGCAACTTGTAATATTAAAAACTTATATTTCAAAAAAAAGTGACCAAATTTTAGAAGTTATATACAGTGTTCAGTCTACATTAATTTACCAAACAACTGGTGGGGATGAAAAAGAATATAGCTATTGTCATTGGCACGTATCTACTATTTTTCTCTGTTGCCAAACAAAACAATCCATATGGATATAATATATGGAAGAATAAGGTGTAGAAACACAACAAACCACTGTTGAATATTAAATAAAAGTAATAAAATTATGCAGAGACGCTTCATGTCAAATACTTCAGAGAACTTTTTAGTTATACTGAGGACTGTGGTATATGTGGTCTGCAGAAATATCTAACAATTTACCATTGATATTTCTATGGATGTTTCTATGGATATTACTGTGCTTTTTATAAACACACTAGATAATTAAGACTCTGTAATCAGCACTGATATGTTGGGGGGGGGATTATTGCATACCCTGAAATGTTTCTCCCAAAGTCTTAAAATAATACAGACTGCAAAAATCCAACTGAATAAATACATTTCATGCACATCTTGAAGTAGTAAATGAATTTACTGAAAAAATGGAATATAAACCATGTACATTGTATGCTGCTGTTTACCGGGAATACTAAAGAAGTATAAACATTTCATTCTACTTCTTACAGAAGGAAATAGTAGGAATATGGTGTCCATGTTGATAAACTCTGCGCATTAGAAGCTTCTTGACTTATTAATGTTTTAACATAACCACATTCAAATGAATGCAAACATACAAAGGAATGAAAATGACATCTGGAATATTTATTTTGCATGGTGACGTTTCCCTTGAATTCTGTAAAAGTAAGAAAGTAAAGGTGCTTTAAATATATTAAACTTATCAGGGGACATGATAAACTGACGTGATACAAACTGTTATTTTTTACATAGTATAAATAATTTTATTTATAACCATTCCATGAGCATAGTCAATCATTCCCTGCAGTTCTACCTGTGTAACAAATTATTGAACCAAAAAAGAAAAGAAAAGTGGTTAAGCCATTTTTAAAATTCCCTGATCCATTCCACTCCTGTCCTGCTGTAGGCTGCTGGCTTCGCTCGTCACTTGCTATTGTGGCGTCTCAACCTCCCCAGGTGTCTCCCACTGTTCTACGTATCACCCTGACTTCTAGCCCTTGAAAGAACATCCAAATGGGATCTTGCAGTGCTTTCTGTAACCATTCAGCCTTCTGCCAAGAACTAGAACTACAGTGTCTTGCTATTGCTGTGTCTCAACCTCCCCAGGTGTCTCCCATTGTTCTACATATCATCCTGGCTTCCTGCCCTTGAAAGAACATCCAAACGGGATTCTGCAGTGCTTTATAAAAACAACAAATGAAGGCAGGAAACCAAGGCTAGAGCCACATAAACCATTCATTTAGCGCTTTTTTCCACAAATCCAACTGGACTTCATCAGAATAACATGCTCACTCACTCCAAATGCTTTAAATATGTCAGAAACACTTAATTCAATTAAATCAGTTAAAAGCCCCCCCCCCACATTCAACAAGAAACGTTAATTACAAAAGTAATATAATCAATATAGAGTGCCTACTTTTTCAAATCTCCATACTTTTTAATACAATATGCAATACAAAATAAAACACCATACAAAATGAAAAACAACATAAAATTAAAAAACATATATGTGTGTGTATAAAAAAAGCATCTAAATATGAACGCAATGCATTTCAACACTCAGCTAAAAAACTACATCATTTAATAAAATATGTGCTTTTAGTTTCAAGAAGCTACTTAAAGACAAAGCTTCATTAAGACCTGGGCTGGTTGTGGCATTAAGCTTCAACTGCCATTTGAGTTCCATAAACTCAAGGAACATATCACAAGGACCCCCCTCTTTCACACAGATGCACTTGGTCATTCTGCTCATCCTCTCTTCCAATATCATATATATGCTGGTAAATTCTCTTTCTCAAGATTAGCTTGGTTTTATCAACATAAAATGCACAACATCCCTGGAAGAATGCTAAATAAACCACACCTTTGCTGCTACATGACCTCTTTTTCTGGGTCTTAGTCTTCCAGACCCATCCACAAAAAAGACTTCTCCTTCCATAATGAAAGGACATTGCCTGCAATGGCCACATTTTCTCACATAACCCTCATTGCTATGAGGTGGACCTCTTTCCAATAAACATTTAAAACAAGAATCCTTTTTATATACAATTATCGGTACTTCCCCCCCACTGCATCTTTATATTCATCATCCAAATAAAACAGTTTCCAATCCCTTTTCACTATGTTAGTAAGCTCATAAAAATGAGTATTATAAGTCAACACAAGTGCTCTTTCAAAACCACTTCCTTCCCCAACACTAGGAAAGGAATTAAGATCCCCACCTTTTAAGAGGGGGGGGGATTGTCCCATGACCCTTTTGGTACAAACTTTACCGAGAATTTCAAACACAAATTCCTAAGCATATCCCCACACCATGAACATAGATGTAAGCACCTCACATTCCTTTAAATACTCGGCATCATCTGAGATCATCCTTGCCAAGCGTACATACTGACCCTTAACTAGGGACTTTTTTTGGTGTTGGGGGTGCATACTGCTATAATGGAGCAAGGTGTTGGAATAGGTAGGCTTCCTGAAAATAATAGATTCAAAAAACTTTGCTACAATGTTCTTTCTTGTAGTGACAGCTAAAAAGTTCACTTCATCCTGCTGAATATTACAGGTAAATTTAAAAAAACTAGTAGGCCCATTAAGGTAATCAGAAAAACTAGATGACATCCCAGGCTGTGTACTACATGAACTACAATATGAACTGGCACCTCACCTAAGTGTCATGTTTAATCATAGCCTCACCTCAGGTTTCGTGCCCACTGAGTGGCGCAGAGCTACAGTTATCCCAATCCACAAGGGGGGATCCACCTTGGATCCTGGAAACTACCGTCCCATCAGTCTGACAAGCCTTATCTGCAAGGCCATGGAGCGTATTATCATGGAACTTATAAACAAAGACATTGGCAACTTTCAAACACTGGACCCCACCCAGTTTGGGTTTGTGAAGGGACGATCTTGTCTCCTGAACCTGATTGACTTCTTTGAATCAGTCTCCAGAGCCATGGACAAGGGTAAGGTGGTCCACACAGCCTATCTAGACCTTGCCAAGGCCTTTGACACCAGCCCCCACTCTGGAATCATAGATAAACTTACTAAGTTGGGTATTAATCCCTATGTCACCCAATGGGTTGCTAAATGGCTTACTGATAGAACCCACACTGTAAAAGTAGCCGACTCCAAATCCAGCTCCAGACAAGTGACAAGTGGAGTACCTCAGGGTTCAGTCCTGGGGCCGCTCTTGTTTGGCATCTACTTCTCTGAAGTACAGGTCAACACTAAGGGACTCTGGCTAACAAAGTTTGCAGATGACTGCAAACTGGGAGCCATTATTGAATCCCCAAATGATGTGGATACTCTACAAAAGGGCCTTACAGAAACAGATGCTTGGTGCCAGAGCCATGGGCTCAAGCTCAATGCCAAGAAATGTATTGTTATCCCTTTTGGGAAAAACATGTATCCATGAATTACCATATAGGTGGCAGTACACTAAACACAGAAAGTGTGATAAGAGACTTAGGGACACAGGTGGACAGTGGTCTCACCTTCGATAACCACATCGCCACAACAGTCAGGAAATCCTTCTATGTGGCACACCTCATCACGAAGGGCTTTTCATCCAGAAAAAAGGAGGTCATTGTCCCACTGTACTCATCCCTCATTAGACCCATTATAGAATACAACGCCCCATTTGGTATGTACCTCTCAAGACATCTGCAACAACTGGAAAGGCCTCAGAAATACCTCACTAAAGGAATCACAGGCCTAAAGCAGATGCCCTACGCTGACCGCCTTAAAAAACTCCAACTATACTCTGTCGCATATCGTCTACTCAGAGGCGATCTCTGCTTAACATACAAGGCCATGTCAAACCCAGAGCTGTTGGACATGCTACACTTAAAGAAATCCCAATCGCTGAGAGCTACACGCTCCAGGGATCTAAACCTTGTCATCACAATAAACAAAACATGCTGGAGGGATAGGTTCCTGACCCAGAGACTCCCCAGACTCTGGAATACATTGCCCATACATGTCAAGCAGAGGGCCTCTTTGGACCTCTTCAAGAGGAACCTTGACGATTGGATGGGAGAAAGGAAATTCACCCCAGGGATCACGTCAGTCGCCCTGCTAGACAGGGGTCTAGGAAAGTAAATAATGTGGGAAGAAATAGCCAGGGAATTGTTATGGCTAGGCTTGTATAGGCCCTAGGGCTGATAGCCTAGTACCAACCTATGAACCTATGAACCTATGAACCTATGAATGTATCTAAACTCTCTCTCCAAAGGAAAATGAAATAATTTAGGTACTTACCATAGTACACCCAACAATGTCTAAACTCAGAATTTAAGACAAAGTTCAACTCCCAATGGGCCAACACATTGTTAGCAAACTTGGGGCACAAATAGCCCCCATAGCCACCCCAGTTTTTTTACTTAAAATGTGGTTCCCAAAAATAAAAAAATATATTTTCTAATACTAGTTCCATGAAACATCTAAGTACATAAGCTTTGTCCACATTCATCCTTGCATAACAGCATAAGTATTCATAAAACCATTCAATACCTAATTTGTGGGGGATAACTGAATAGATATCCTGCATATTCTGCACAAGTGACAAAAATCAAAGATTCATCAAACTCAACATTCTTAATTTTCATCAAAAAATCCCACGAGTCTTTAACAACACAAGTATTCTCCTTAAAAATATCTTGTGTATGATGATCAATATATTTTGCCAAACAAAACATTTTAGAAGCTTTGGCATCAACAATAGGACATAACGGTGGATTAGTTACATCCTTATACACTCTGGTATGCCAAAAATAGTTGGGAGTTGGGAAAGAACACAGATACACACTTGAAGTCATCTAAAGTGATGACCTTATTCAGCACAAGCTCATCTAATACAAGGTCAATTTTCCTAAAGGCTATATTTATCTCAGTATGATATACCTCCTCATATGTGTCTGTAAACAACATAACCATCATCCTGTTAATATAGTCATCCACGTCCATAACAACAATCCCAACCCCCCTTTTCAGGCTTTATTATCCTAAGTTGTTTGTTATTAAGAATGACTTTCAATAACTCGACCTCAGCATCGCTTAAATTAGAAGCCTGAGCACCATGCTCTACAGCTTTCAAATAATTTATTAATTCAGCCTCACGCATCTTCTCGAGCAAGGCAACCCTCAGGTGCATAGAGGATTAAACACACTCAGCCTTTTTAGATTATTACTAGGCAGGAGTCCTATACTACCACTTCCATTTCTAAAAAATAAAGCACAACTGAGGTTCCTGACAAAGGTCTTAAAGTGCAGCAACATATCACAAATATTTGCCCTATTAGTGGGCAGAAAGGTCATTCCCCTTTCCAGTAAGTCAAACCAACTTTGATCAATGTCCGCTGAGCTATAATTATATACCTTAAAATCATGGTGTTCATTATAAATAATTTGTATGACCTGCTCCTCCAATTGCTCATTTTCACACTCCCCCTCCCTCTGTTATTGCCCCTCCAATTCTGATACTGTGCATAATATTGCCGTTGCCCCTGGTTGTTCCAGCCATTCTGGCCTGTGTAATTCCCCCTCTGATTCTCTCGATCCTGAATTCCCTGTGACCTTCTCAGAGGGGGATATTCATCTAAAGGGAGATTCTCTACAGGAATCACGTAATTATTGCCATCCACATATGAATCACAATCCAAATTAATATCATCATGCACAATACCAATATTCACCCTGTGCACACTATGGTTGTCATTAGAGGCATACGCTCCTACACTTGGGGGGTAGGCAGAGCCATTATTATATTCTGCTGTGTCTCCTTCTATTTTTTTAGCTTTTTTGTCCCTCAACATAATAATGTCCTTCTCAATTTTAAACAAGCAGGCATTGTAATTATTGACATTAGATGCAAATAATAAATAATTTTTAATACTATTGTCCAACTTTTCTAAGTCCAAAATTAATGAGTCCATTTGTTTGTTATGAGCTTTAATCAATACCTCTGACAGTTCTGCTCCATATTGATCAAATATGCTGACAAGTTCAATATGAAGATCAGAGCCTTTAATAAGTCCTGTTGGGTACTTCCAGGAATGAAGGCCTTTAGGGATAATATGTAGTCACAGACATTCTCTAAGGTAGCTCAACTCAAGCTGAAGTTTCCTGTACTTCCACACACAGTTGGAGAAATCCTTAGTTTGTTTTTCGACAGTGCCCAAGGAACCATCACAAGAAGTAGATCCATCATGCCATGAAAAACTAGCATTAATTAACTCATGCACATAACAAGTAGGCAATGCCTCCTGCCCAAGCCTCTCAACCAATCCTGAACCATTGTTGTCATCATCTGATCTCGCTTCATTCACTCCCATAGAAACAGGTTGCCTCTGTGCAGGAGTAATTAAAGAAAAAGAAGAAGAACTTTGCGATTTCGATATATCTTGGCTGCTAGCCATAGCACTGCCATTCAAATGGGGAAAAGGCAAACGTTGAGTGAGTTCACCTATTAATGCAGTCAAATTGCCCACAGAAGCAACCAGTTCAGTCTGCATGGCTCTCAGCTCCAGAAGCACAGGACTAGTGAGTTTACTGCCTTCCATAGCAAACCACTTAATCCAAAACATGAAAGAACACTATAAAAGCACCAAATGAAGGCAGGAAACCCAGGCTAGATCCAGAGAAACCATTTATTTAGCGCTTTTGTCTACAAATCCAACTGGACTTCATCAGAATAACATGCTCAATCACTCCAAATGCTTTTAAATATGCCAAAAACACTTAATTCAATTGAATCAATTACTGTTCACTGTTCTACACATCACCCTGGCTTCCCACCACTGAAAGAACATCCAAACGGGATCCAGCAGTGCTTTCTGTAACCATTCAGTCTCCCCCAAGAACCAGAACTAAAGCGTCTTGCTATTGCTGCATCTCAAACTCCACAGGTGTCTCCCACTGTTCTACGTATCACCCTGGCTTTCTGCCCTTGAGAGAACATCCAAACGGGATCCTGTAGTGCTTTCTGTAACCATTTATCCTCCCCCCAAGAACTAGAACTACAACTTGTATGTAACCCTACTGTGATATTTTTTTCCACTTTTGTATTCAAAATTATCACATGCTCGCTAGCAGCCTACTGTGGTCTTCAGTCCCCCTTTTACTCCCCGATCTCCTTCCCACTCCCTTGCCTGTTCCTGGCATATCCTAATAGTCATTCATAATTTGGCCACTAGGTGTCAGGTTTCATCCATTCCCTATTCCTACACCTAATCTACAGCTGCCCTGTGTTAGTACCACACCCCAGTGAATTCTCTGTTTAGCTCTCCTTTTTCATACAAAGGGGCCCAGTGTCTTACCCCTGTGCCCCCTTACCTTTGACATTGCTCTCTACTTCACTGATTGTTTTTTGGCAAGTCTCCTTCTTTCTCCTTGGCTTTATCTGTCTCCACTTTCCCTCTGCCTCTCACCCCCTCCCCTCTTTTCAGTTACCTCTCTCACTCTCTCTTTACCTCTTTTTCCTGCCCCTCCCCTTCTTCTTACCTACTTTCCACCCCTAAATCTATATAGTGACACTACTACCTGTGGTGCCATTTTTAAAATTCCCCGATCCCTTCCAGTCCTGTCCTGCCATAGGCTGCTGGCTTTGCTCATCGGTAAGTGCTTATACTGGCTTAAATTTTAGTTTCAAACTAGTGCTTCTGGCACACTTGGTTGTTATCTGTTACTTATGTCTATAAGCTCTGTACATTTCTGAGTGTTTTCAGGCACAGAATCTGAGCCTATTGAATTAGCAGTTAATTCGTATAGCCCATTATGCTTGCTTTCAGCTAAGATATTGCTACTAGTACAGGTGTCTGCAGTCATAGCACTGTGTAAATTAGTTATCTATTGCTACCCTTATTATTATTATGTGCTATAGGCTGTTTTTGAAAGCAATTTTAATGGTTTTAAGCTATGTTTTTTGTCCACATTCAGTGTATCATTGCTATTCAGTGTACGTTCTTACATTGCATACAAACACAAATGAAAAAAAAAAGACCAGTGTTTAGATGCTGTGGCCAGACTCCTGTTTGAACTGTTCTTTAATGTGTAACCTCCATTTACTGCTGCATTCATTGAGCTGTAACTGCTATTGTGCTGTATTTTGAAACCTTCCAACTGCAATTGCATGTTACTGTGTGTCGCATTTATTGCGTTGTAACTGCTGCCTTATTTTATGTTCAAACTTTCAATTGGTTGAATTTTACTGTGTACCTCAGTTTTTTTTGTATCTTATTGATCTGCTAACCTCTATCCTCTCTTGCATTCTCCTTCCAATTCTATTGTTCTGTACACATGCACTCTAACACCAAACCTATCCGCAGACTATCGACTATCAATCCTACTGCACTACCTAACTGTATCCTTCTTCCTCCTTCTACTAGCAGACATATTATAACCATTTTAATTTTTTCTTTTATCTGTTCTTCTCCTATACAGCTTGCTATTGCTGCATCTCAACCTCCACAGGTGTCTCCCACTGTTCTACATATCACCCTGGCTTCCATCCCTTGAAAGAACATGCAAACAGGATCCTGCAGTGCTTTCTGTAACTATTAAGCCTCCCCCCAAGAACTAGAACTTCAGCATGTATGTAACCCTACTGTGATATATTTTTTTCCACTCTTGTATCCAAAATCATCACGCACTCGCTAGCAGCTTACTGCAGTCTTCAGTCCCCTCTTTACTCCCCAATTTCCGTCCCACTCCCTTGCCTGTTCTTGGCATATCCTAATAGTCATTCATAGTTTGGCCACTAGTTATCAGATTTCATCCATTCCCTATTCCTACACTTAATCTATGACTGCCCTGTGTTAGTACCACACCCCACTAAATCCTCTATTTAGCTCTCCATTTTCATACAAAATGGCCCAGTGTCTTACCCCTGTGCCCCCTTACCTCTGACCTTGCTCTCTACTTCACTGATTGTTTTTTGGCAAGTCTCCTTACTTCTCCTTGGCTCTACCCATTCCGTTCACCATGCAGGCTCACTCCGCTCCCCTACCCTGCCCCTACCTCTACACTTATAGCCACAAAACCACTCGCACATCCACATAGCCCAGTAATCTCTCCCCACTCTCTGCCCATCACAATCTTCCTCCCCTTCCTACTAGCTCCCACCTCCCCTCAACTTTTACCCACACTTGGTCTAGCCTATTCTCAACTTTTACCCACACTTGGTTTAGCCAAGTCTACTATCCACTCAACTCTATATCCTTCCACAGCTCGAATACTAAATAACCATTATGCTTATAAAACATGCCTACTTAATAACCTAACAGTTCTTTTTCTCATATCTTGCCATAGCTGTCTCACAATTCCTCCAAATACTAATCACGCTCCCCCTTTTCATATAACCTGTCCATACCCCATACAACACAAACACTCTTCAACCTTCATATTCCTCTACCTTTACTTCTTCAATAACTGTCTTCCTTTTTCCCTACAAACTTATCTCTATCTACAGATAATCTACTCCAATCCCAATTAACCCTATTCCCACAGATTACCTGATTCACACTGCGGTGGTGGTGCTGTGGTAGCGTTGTCGCCTCACAGTAAGACATTGTCCTGTTCGATTCTCAGCTAAAGCATCTTCTGTGTGGAGACATGTGTGAATGGGCGAACCTTCATTGAAGGTTGTGTGTCAGGGCTGGCAACTTGGTACATAAAAATCTACGGCTAATCATTAGCTGTGGCAACCCCTAACCGGGAAAAGCCAAAAGATACAACAAGATACAACAACAACCTGATTCTCAAACCAGACACTAAGCACTCTAAATAACTCATTTTCCATATCTGTCAACTCATTACCATCATTTTCTCTGGCAACATTCACCCTAACCCCAGTCCTTCTCCTCCTCACAAGTCAAATTCACCCCTACTTACTCCCCCCTTAACTGGAAAATCTCTTATGTTCACTACACTGAATGTTCAAAGTTTATATAACAAAATCCCTAACTCTCATGTCTGACTTCTCCATAATCAGACAGATATCCTGTCCATCTCAGAAACTTGGCTAAAACCCCATATTAAAAACTCTGAAATAATCTCCCCAACTATTTCATCATTAGAAAAGACAGAATCCATAAGAAAGGTGGTGGAGTCGCTCTCCTCTACTCTTCCTCCCATTCAGTTACTCCTTATACTAAACCTATTCCCCAATTCGCAAATGCTGATCTAACTCTGGTCCTACTTCAGATGACTAGACACAAACATATATGCATAGCCACTCTCTACATTTTTCCTGGAGACAACTTCCCCATTCTTGAGGATATCATCTCCTGGTTCTCCTCTAACATTAGCAATGACACTATAATCCTTGGTGGCATTAATATTAACTGGACCACCATTCAATCTCCCACATACTCCCTAAACATAAACCTCTAGAACTTCTCACAGCTAATCAACTCTTCTACCAGACCCTCCATGGACTACTCCTGTGGTAATACCCTTGACTGGATTCTGGTCTCTCACCCTCATTACATCTGTGATACTGCTACCCTTCCCAACTCTCTCAGTGATCACCTTCCTGCTTTCATTCATCACCTTCCCTCCTCCTTAACAAATATATCATACTTATAGCTCTACACACTCCCTAAAGAACCTCAACCCTGATATCTTCTCTAACTCTCTTAAACACATAAACTGGAGACCTCTAAAAAACATCTCCGTTGATAATGCTGTTACCTACTTCAATACAACATTCTTAAATCTTTTAAATACATTTGCCCCCTCCAAAACAAAAAGAATTAAAAGCAACACTGTCTCTTGGTTAACCAAATAAATCACAACTGCCATGTGTCTCAGGGACTAAGCCTGGAAATGCTGTCAGAAAAATAAAACTCCCATCACCTTGAATGAATACAAACTACTTTGTAACAAAGTTAAAAAACTTATTGCATCTGACTGCAAATCTTACTTCTCCATACTTTAAAATAACCAGAAGACAATCGCTAAAAAATTCTGGAATGGTAGCACCTCCCGCCTTAATCCCTGTAGAAAAGAAAACCCCTGTCCTGATCCAAATGCCTCCATCCTGGACTTAGTCACCCAATTTAATTCCTTCTTCATTGACTCTATAGCCAAACTAACATTATCCTTCACTTATAATGCTACATCATCATCTCTACCTTCCTCCATCTCTTCTTCTCCAAACACTACCACCTCTCAGCCCATTCCCTTCTCCATCAAACCCATCCCTACATCTACCATAAAAAACTCCTTCTGAACTTGAAACCATGCTCCAATGCCCCTGATAACATTCCTTCCTACTTTCTGAAAATAGCTGCCGAAGCCATCACTTTCCCCATCTCCATTCTAATAAATTGGTCAATCCAAGAAGGCTATACACCCCACCTTTGGAGAAAGGCCTTTATCATTCTCCTTCACAAAGGGGGCAGCAACAACAATATTCCCAATTTTTGACCTGTCGCCATCTTATCCCCCATCTTAAAAGTTCTTGGAAAATCCATTCATCTACAACTTTTACCCTATTCTTAGATAATCACATGCTTTCCCACACAGCATGGATTCAGACCTGGCCACAGTGCTTCCACCACTGTCCTCTCCTTCCTTGAAACTGTCAACAAACCTTGTGATTTTGGCTACCTCATGTCTACCCTTCTTCTGGACCTATTGAAGGTCTTTGATACTATCTCTCACAACCTTCTTCTGTCTAAACTCTCTAATCTTAATCTATCCTTCTCCTCTATCAACTGGCTTACTAATTACCTCTCCAACAGGCAACAAGCAGTCAAATGGAAAAAAGCCACCTCTTCCTTCCTTAATACTTCTACAGGTGTACCCCAGGGTTCCATATTAGGTCCCCTACTGTTTAATATTTTCATAAATTACTTCCACCAGACCATCCCTAATACAAAACTTATACAATACGCAGATGACTGTAGGATCATCTGTTCTGCCACCTCCATCTCCACTCTCATAAAATTAAACCAAGATGCCTTTGCTTCCACTGAACAATGGATGTAAGATAACCACCTAGCACTCAATGTGTCAGAAACTAAACTTATGATATTTACTCCCTCTAAAAAAACCACCATAGACAAAATCTCATTCTCTATTACTAGTCAGAACAATACATCTCTCAAGGTAGTATCGTATGCAAAACTTCTAGGTGTCCTCATTGATGAACAGTTTAAGTTTGATACCCACGTACAAATGAATATTAAAAAAAAAAACATCAGAAACCTGGTATGCTTTACCACCACAATCACTACCTCACTCCCTCTACTAAGTTTGTTCTCTCTACCTGTTATTTTCCAAGATGGCCGCCGACTAGATTGGCCCCTACTCTCTGAGCTCCTCACAGATTTTTAAACTTTAGTGATTTTTATAACTTTATAGCAAACTTTTTCCTCAGTTTTTTTTCAAAATCCATTCTATAAATCCTCTCATACGTATTTGGATTATTGTTGGCTTGGAACTTCAGATCCTGGGTCTTATTTTACCTCAGAACAGCTCTGATAATACAACTTTTGGGCCACCTGCTGCTTCAGGCTATTCCTGTTACTGACATCCTGTCAAGTGCACTTCATTTTGGAACATGGCTACAAAATCTGACTCCATGGAGACTCAAACCACAAAGGCCAAATTTTCTTCAGTGCTCTCTCCTGAAAAAGACTCTAGTTCAAAAAGATTAAGGACATCCAAACAATCTACTGATACTTCTAAAGTAAGTAACAAAGACTTAATTGACTCAAACTTTTATTTAGAGGAATTAAAAGTAGCTTTGAAACCTATTCAAAGTGCCATCCAAAACTTCTCAGAACAGTTTGCAGATTTTAGTAAAACTTTAAAACAAATTAATGACAGAATGGACATGTTAGAAAATAGAAATACTGCTCTAGAGATAAAAACTGATACTTTGGAAACTGTTCTTAAATCTAACGATAAGACTATCTCTGATATACAAACTAAAATGCTGGATCTGGAAGCCAGAAGTAGAAGAAATAATATCATTATCCGTGGCTTGCCAGAATCTTATGACAATAAAAATTTATTATCTGTGACTAAAGACATTTTTGAAGCACTGTTAAACTGTGAAACAACCTCAAAATCCATAATTGTTGAGAGAGCACATAGAGCTTTACATTCCAGACAAGATTCTTCTGCACCTAGAATTATCTATACTAGACTATTAAACTTTCAAGACACTTTCCAAATACTGGAGACAGCGAAAAGTAAAAAACAATTTATATGGAAATCTCACAAACTGTCATTTTCCCAAGACCTTCCTTCTCAAATAAAATTAAATAGACAAAAACTTGCACCTTATTGTGCTGACTTGATAAAAAGAGGTATAAGATTTCGTATGTCTTATCCAAACACTTTGTCTTTTATAATTAATGAAAAAAGATATGTGTGTTCTGAACCAAAAGAAGCTAAAGACATTTTTGTTAAAACTTTTAAAAAGTTACCAGACAATGTGTCATAAAGTGTCACTCTGAATGAATTTTATAATATGTTACATTACAGTCATTTTCAGGTCTTAATTCACTTATGTTGGCTATCATCTGACTTTACTTTTTTTTCCCTAATATGGTAAACAGGAATGGAGTTATAATGTCATTTGTGTTCAACAATGCCTTTTATACTTTACATTCATATATTTTGCAGGCAGGGCTAATGTGGTCATGTTGTTCTTTATTTATTTGAAATCTCATTTAGTTATATATTTTTTTCTTAACTTGTATTATCCATCAAGAAAATCCAGTTTCTGTTTAATTTCCGCTGGTAAGATTCCTTTACAGAAATGCGATTGTGGAGGGAGAAATTTGCGCAGCTCGAGATCTTCAGAAGAGAAAATCTTCTCCTGAAGCGCCGACTGCTACTGTGTGCAGCACGCACCTTCTAGGAGTGATCCGAAGATGTGGGTGACGTCATCACTCAATGCGAACAGCTGGTAGCGCCGCACATGAAGAGGTGTGTATCGCTAAATAGATTGTAAGCGACTGAAATGTATTTACTTCCTTATACACACCGGTAACCTTACAGCAAAGATGCGATTTGCATTTTTAAGTTAACGGTGGCTATTTACATCTATTTTTACAAGAATTACCCATTTTTTCCTTCTCAAGCAATAAATCTGAGTAAAGCCACTCGATGTTAATACACGAACATTGTTCATTCTTTAAGGCAGGTTAGTTTTATTGTTTATAACCATATAACAGTGTAATAACATTCATAATCATTTTAAAAGTATAGTAATAGTAAATAAGATTTTTATGCTTCACTGATGCTTGTTTATTCAGCATTTTGTCTTATTTTAACAAATGTAGGGTGGGGAAATGTGCATTTAAGCTATGTTAAAGTAAATATCTTAATCGGCTGAAAATATATTTAGTTTTAATTTTGAGCTTGTCGGCTTTATTATATATGTTGTAATTGACTTGATTGAGTGTCTTGGATGTTGTTTATTTAGTTCTGGATTGATAAGGGAGACGCAGAACAGAATGTATTTAGTGAATGAAATATTTAACAATATGTTGTCATGTTGCTCTTTATATTTTAAAAAAAAAAAAAAAAAAAAAAAAAAGGGGCAGTTTAACCTTATATGAAGAAAACTATTGTCACTAAATATCTTATAATAATTCTTTTAAGCTATATAGGGTTACAATAGTTTACAGGAGACTAGGTAATGTTCAGTGGTGTTTCTCTTTGTACATATTGTGCCACTAGATGGCGAGAAAATACATACATTACACAGTAAATATTGGGAGATATTACCTATACTACCAGCCTTGTCAGTTATGCATTTATTCATATGGTTCTGAAGTATAAAATCTAATTTTCATAGAAAAAATACTTGTCACATTAGAAATAGCTTAAATAAATATACTTTAATTTCAAATACTTCTTATAATAACTATTTTTAAATGGATACCGACATAGTCATTATAGTTAATTATATGTTCTCAGATAGGCATGTAATCTTGTTTTGTTTTACTATTTATATAGTCATCTTTATATTTATAACTAAATTAATAGCTTATATTTGATTTATTTACAGTGAGTTTTTATAGGTTTATTAATCTAGACTGTAAGGTGATTATATTGGTCTTTTTATTGTACCATATATTACTTTAAATAGCTTTGACTTTTATCATAAAGGTTCACTATATAGATATGTTAAGTACTTGAGGAAATATATTTATCACTATATAGTTTTCTACTTATAAATAAGAGCTCGTAGCTAACTTTTTAAAGTAGGGATTGAACATGTTGGACATCTTGAATATAGTTTGTATTGTAAATAGGTTTAGTAATATATTACGGAGTTTAATTTTTGTTAGGATAATATTGAGTATTTTAGATACAAATTTCATACTTTTACGACCAAATATTTCATTATCTAATATAGTTACATTACATCTTCCTTTATCATTTGGTGTTTGGTGGGTAGGCACTAGGGGTAGGATAAAGGTTATGAAAAATTATCATAATACTTTAGATTCTATCTCTCTTTTACAAGTAATTCTTATTAATGTGATGTCATTTTTAAACACTGTTCATTTAAAATATGATTTTTTTTAGCTTTTTCAAATGTAATGATATAACTGTGTTTTGGACTCTAATCCGTGGTTTCAGAGCAATATCAGTAACAAGGGTAAGCTTAGAATATGACAATTGACTTAATCTTAGATTCATGGAATGTTAGAGGTATTCAAGACAAAGCAAAAAAGTATTTACTGTTTCATTTGATGTTCAAGTCACAAGCTAATATTTGTTTTATTCAGGAATCCCATATTCCTCGTCCTGATTGGGATAAAGAGAATAACAAAAAATGGATTAGGAAGATTATAGCTTCAGGAGATTCATCAAATTCCAGAGGAGTAGCAATCATTATTAAGCAAAAATTTTTGGGGAACATTATAGATGAGAAATTTGATAATGATGGTAGATGGTGTTTTTTTACTGCTTCCATTAATGGTCTTGATAAACCTCTTTTAGTTTTAAACTTATATGGTCCATGTAACGCACAACATCTGTTTATTTTAAAGATTCATAAAATGCTCTCATTTTATCGAGACCATTATATTATAATAGGTGGGGATTGGAATGCAGTAATAAATCCAGAAATTGATCGTTCTCGCTCTGTTCTCTCCGACAACTATCAATCAACTAAGGCCCTTAATGATTTGATGGAAGATTACAGTTTAATGGACCCAATACACACTGTTAAATTCCCAAATAGAAGTGATACTTACACATACTACTCTAAATGTTACCATTCATGGTCCAGATTGGATTTTTTTCTATTATCTCATTCTATTTCAAAATATATTTTAGATTTTATTATTGAACCTAGATTCTTTTCTGATCACTCAAGAATTTTATTAAATCTAAACATAAATAATAATAATAAAAATAAAAGTAATATTTGCAGATGGTCCTTAAATAATAATTTATTACAAAATGAAGAAATTTGCAAACAATGTTCTGAAATCTTACAAGAAATGGAGATCAATTTGGAATCATCAGATATCCCTTATGACATACAATGGGCAGCTTGTAAATCTAGATTAAGAGGTTTATTTATTAGTAAAGCGTCCTATTTTAAAAAACTTTACTTTAAGAAAGAGGAGTTCCTAAAATCTAGAATTCTATCCTTGGAAAAACAACTTAGAATGAAATTTGATTATTCTATAGAAAAACAAATTCTTGAGGATCAAAAAGAGTTAATATTACTGCATCAGCATAATCTATCTTTAGCTGAACAAAAGTTACTAGCGTTATATTCAGAGTGGGCGCAGGTCCCATCTAAATTACTAGCTAGAATTATAAAAATTAATGTTAATAGACCTAATATAACATTTTTGTCTTACAACAATAGATTATATAACACAGATGAAGAAATTATTCAACTCTTTACTACTCTTTTTACTGATCTATACTCAATCTCGCCTAATACTGGTAATGAGAACAATATAGAAACCTTCTTAGAATCTCTGCAATTTCCTAAACTAAATGAAAGTCAACAAAGTTTACTTTCAACTCTTATATCCTTACAAGAAATCTCAGATGCTATTGACAATCTCAAATCAGCTAAATCTCCTGGTCCGGACGGATTCACTCCGGAATTCTTTAAAACCTTTAAAATGGTAATTCTTCCCTTTCTTTTCAAGGTGTATAATTATATAAGACTTAATAACATCTTAGATATTCATTGGAATACTTCTAAAACTATACTAATTCTGAAAAGTAATAAAGAAAAGTCTGACCCAGCTAACTATAGACCCATTTCTTTAATAAATATAGATATTAAGATTCTATCTTCTATCTTAGCTAATAGATTGAAAAAAAAATTTACTCTTAATTATCTCTAAAGATCAATCTGGGTTCATGTCTCGCAGACATACTTGGGACAACACTCTGTCATTGGAAACTTTCATTCATCTCATTAAAAATGACGCAAACCCATTATATGCATTGATCATGGACGCATCAAATGCTTTTGACAGAGTCTCTTGGAATTTTCTTTTTCAGACCATGTCTTGCTTTAATATTCCTCCATTCTTCCTAAACTTCATCAAAATGTTATACAAAGATACGTATACCAGAATCTATATTAATGGTCTTTTTTCTTCTCCTATAAAGATTACTAGAGGAACAAGACAGGGATGTCCGCTATCTCCTTTTCTCTTTAATATTTACCTAGAACCTTTATTGCTTTATATTATTCAAAATACTTTCCACAATGTCCCTCGGTTACTTAATACCAAAATTTATTTTTCAGCTTTTGCTGATGATTTAATAATTTACTTTCAATCTCCTATTTCTGACTTTAGTAAAATAATTAACTCTATTAATTGCTTCTCTTCAGTTTCAAATTATCCTTTAAACTCTTCTAAAACCTTTATATTTCCTTTAAACCATCTGGTACACAATACTCATCTGTTTATGGATGGATCATCAGTATCAGTTTACTTATAATATAAAATATTTAGGTATCAACCTAGAACATAATAACAAATCATCCTCTCAAAATAATATATATAAAGCTTGGAACTTGTTGTTATCTGACATAAACAGATGGCAACTATTAAATCTTTCGCTCTTATCAAAAGCAGCGATAATTAAAATGAATATTTTGCCTAAATTCCTTTATCAATTTAGGTCATCTGATCAGATAATTCCGAAATCTTTCTTTGATCGCGTAAATAAGGCATTGGCCAAATTTTTATGGTTTCCCAAATCTGTCAGAATTTCATACTCCAGATTATCAGTATCCAAGGACAGGGGTGGTCTAGGTCTTCCTGACTTATATCTCTATTATCTGATAGTTTCCTCCAATAAGCTCCTTACCATATCTAATTTCAAATCTATTAATCATATAAATCACTCTTTATGGATGGAATTATGGTATAAATACATCATTTCAAAAAATTTAAATCCAGCTGCTCTTCCCTTTATCTCTTTGGACAATAGTTGTACCAAAAACTTATCTATGTTTGTTAAGCATAAAATTGTTGCTTTTCAAACTTTATTAAATATCTGCAATTTAGATAAGATTTCTCATTATATACAACCACTCCATCTAAACCCAAATATAATGATTGATAATAAACCTTTTGATTTAACAAAATATCCTCTTATAAAAAATCTAAAAATTGGAGACATCTTGAAACATCTTGACCTTCCTTTACCTGTTTGGCGTGAATCATTGAAAGTTAATTGGAACTATACACCTATTCTTCGTCAACTAAGACAAATAATCAAAAATAAGTTTTTGTGTTTAGACCCAACAGAAATTCAAATGAATAATCTCAACACAATCATCAAAATGATATCTTCATCTGATAAAATGCTCTCAAATTCATACAAGTTGATAAAAAGTTTAACGACAGCAAACAAATGTCTATTATCGAATACTTGGCTGAATTATAATCCTAAGATTTCTGAGTCTCAAAAATTACTGGCTATCAGACATACAAAGCAATTTATCCCTTTCAAAAAATTATTATATACCCAATTAATGATTTATAATGATGCCTATTACACCCCGTATAAATTAAATAAATTCAATCCAAACAAATCTTCATCATGCTCGTGTTGCTATCATCCCCAAGCTGATTTACTTCATATTATGTGGTATTGTCATTTTTCTCATAGATTATGGACTTCTTTGAAAGTCAGACTACAAAGAATGGGATACCATAAATCTACGTTATCCTGGGAATTTGCCATCCTACATATTCCTCTAACTCATCTATCAAATTTAGACACAAATGTTATCATTTTTATTTGCTCTTTAATAAAATTTTATATTGCACAAAATTGGCTTGATCGTACCAAACTAAATTGGTCAACCTTTCAAAAAATGGCTTATTCATATATTGATGCTCAGGGGTGCATAGTTAGAAGTCCAAAAAAAATGGCACTAAAAAAGCTGGTATTGGAGAAAGTGTTAAATATTATCAACAGTTAAAGTCATCACATTGATTACAGTTTCATGATGGTATTTTTCTTACAGTGTTTTCTTTTTCGTGTTTTATTTCTTTTTATCTGTTCATGTTACCTAACATGTATATAGTGTATATATTTGGTAATGTTTTATTATTATTGTTATATTTAACTCACCTGAATGATTGTATTCTAGACATGAGTTGTAATATTCTCATTTAAGTCTACGTACATGTACAAAACTCTTAATTGTTTGTTTTATAAAATGAATAAAAATTTATTGGAAAAAAAAAAAAAAAAAAAAAAAGTTTGTTCTCTCTACCACATACCTCATTCCTTCCCTCTTATATGGTGCCTCACTACACTAACCTACATTCTTCTCTCAAGACAAAGCTCTCTTCCTGTTACAACAACATTTCCAAGTTCACCGCAGGCTACAAATCCTCCACCCACCATTGTAATGCCCTTCACAAACTAAATTGGTTAGAGCTGCCCAATCATCTTACCTACATTCAACTCACCCATGCTCACAAACTTATCTTCAGTCCCTCTCTCTGCCCCTCCCTTGCCTCCACTTTCAAAATGCATCTGCCTGGTAGACTTCTAAGATCCAATAACCAGAATGTGATTGAACTACACAATCCTGCCCACCCACCAGGCAAATATGTACTATCCTTCTCCCTATCGCGCTTTTGGAACTCCCTACCACCTCTTATCCGTACCACCCATAACCACTCTACCTTTAAGACCTTGCTTCACTCCCATCTTATATCCATCTGGGAATGTTCCTGCTCTCATCCCACATAACTTCCTTAGCATTACACCCTGTTTTCTCACTCTCCCTCCCTCTCTCTATTCCCACCTCACACCTACCTTTCTCTCTACCTCCTTACTTTTCTCTCTGCTTCTTCTTACTATTCCCTCTTTGCTCACTTCTACTCTAAACTACTCCTGTCCCACTTACCCTACTATAACTCTCATAGGATACCCATGTGAAGCTCCTTTGCCTCTACTGCTATATTTCTATTGTATGAACAATTATATTTGTAAATATTTACTAAAGTTTTTCCTAAATTCTCTTTTTAATTTTTTTTACTAAACTGTCATTTTTAATACTATGTTTCTTCACCTATATTACCTAATTGCTAATGATTTGTTTACTTTGTACCATGTCTTTATGGAGAATTTCTCCCCAGGACTCCATTGAAAATGGGCTCTTCTTGGCCCAATGGACCATCCTGATAATCAAACTGCAAATAGGTAAATAAATAAAATAAATTAAGCACTTACATCCCACTAAAATCAGGACTTCTTCAAAATTCTGAAGAAGTCCTGATTGGTATGGGATGAAAGCCTTTAATTTTTGTTTGTGGTTTAATAAATTATTTTTGTGGTGTAAACAATGTGTTTCCTCCGTGTTTGTTGTGTACTGACCATAACCACTTTCCTTTTTGGTTCTTTGTTGTTTAGTGGTAATTGCTCGCTTTTTGCTTTTAACAAATTTATTGAAAGTCAGCACTGTTTACACTAATACCAAAAAGAAAATCACACAGTGAATAAAACCACTCATAAAACAATTATACCAATATAATTCAAGCCTACAGAAATTAAATGTATCAAAATTAGAATAAAAATAAATAATAACAACAATAAAGAAACAAAAAGCACAAACTGCCCCACAATGGCATTGCAAGTAAAACAAATTATAATATAAACATCTAAGTCTGGGGTCAGTGTGGAACCTATGAGCTTCCTGTGGGTTTGTGCCATTGACAGTTTTTACTTGGGGATTTTTTCATTTATCACAAGACATACTCCCCTGTATCCCTTGCTCCCCCAACATTTGTGTCTTACATCCTAGGGTTATACCCCTCTATGGACCAAGCTTCCCTGCAGGGAACACTTAGTCAAACATTCTCCCCACCTGAGATGGGCACACCTATACCTGCCAGCACCTCAGACACCCAAACACCTAATCAAACCTAGTAGTCTGGTATATAGTAAGGGTTTTATCCATCTATATCACAGAGCTGATCTGACATAAAGCATTACTTTTTGACACTCAAATAGTGTGTGGTCTTGTGATTGCAACTCTTTATGTTCAAAATATATTCACTTCTCCTTTGCTGTGACCTGTATAATGCTTCTGTATGATTCTGACACTGTAACCCTTTAAAGGCTGAAAGAAAAGAAACACCTACAGCATGGTTCTATTTAAAAAAGGCAAAAGCAATGCTAGGCAGACTGAGTCCGAATCATTAATCCATAAGAG
The DNA here is from genome assembly GCF_019279795.1 of Protopterus annectens. Lineage (NCBI taxonomy): Eukaryota > Metazoa > Chordata > Ceratodontiformes > Protopteridae > Protopterus > Protopterus annectens. The sequence continues at coordinate 172,307,802 of NC_056744.1, forward strand.
TAGTATTTTAGACGCATTGTAAATTTGTTGTCTGAAGTTTGCAAGCATATTTAAATACACAACCCCAGTAAATGAATATAAACATTGAATTAGCCAGTATACTTCAGTGATACACATTAACCTTTAGTGTATATACTTCCCATCCTGATCTGTAATTGTGCAGATAGTTTTTTTCACTGCACCATAGAAGAGTTATTTAGCTTCTGTTATAAACTGGAGAAATGTCAGCTTATAAAAAAAATATTCCTATAGATTTTGCTAAATCTTGTAAACAGAAGCTCATCCTTGGATTATTTCCGGTAATCAAAGTATACATCAAAAAGAAAAAAAATATGTTTGTTCACCTAGAAATTCTGTTAGAAATGCATTTTTGTATACATTACAAAATTATTCACTGTATTATCCTTTGAACTCTCTCTTACTATCTCAGAGTTCAACCAAGCAAAGCAATTTAGAAAGTGAGGGAATTTTAAAGATGAGTGGGATGTCAGGCAGGGACATGACTAGCCCCCACAGATGGTGGTAATGTTAAGAGAAAGAACAACTGGCTGTCTAACTGCTTCCATGCAGAACTGTAACTGGCAACCACACCATGAGTTGAATATTTTCCTTTAACATAAAATAAAATGAAATATCTGCATAATACTGGCACCATATGGAGAGACAAATGTGCCACAGTGGGTTGACTTACTTTCTTAAATTAAAATGAAAATATCCCCAGAACACTGGCACCATATGGAGAGGAAGGTCTGCAACAGTTTGATTCACATTGCTTCAGTTTTTGAGAAGCCTAGAAAAAAAAAAGAAGTATTATGCATAATTCTGGGGATATTGACTGAGAGATGAATACTATACTATATCTTATAGTAATTATACACTATGTAAAGGAAGTTCAGTGGTATTAGAATTTAATCACAAACTTAGAAAGTTATAAGGAAATCTTACAGTTCACTTGTGATTAAAAAAGAATAAGAACACTTTTGTATTTTAACAACTACGTATAAATAAGTATATATGCTATACCTCTTTTAATTACGTCCAAAATTAAATAAAATGAAGATTGTTGCTTTAGTTTCTTATAATTTGTTAGTAATAGAACAACATTGTGTAAAAATGAGAACAGCAACAACATCAATGGAAGGGAAGGTTTAATTCTGAAAATGCTATTTATGCTATAAATGCTTTACTAGTGCTAGCCATTCTGTCCTACTTATAATCGGAATGATTCAGTGAGTAGATTTCCCATTATACATGTACAGTTGGCATCTGTAACCCTTGTGCACACACGCAGATGTTGAAAGCATTAAGTGAGTTTTTTGACACAAACAGTGGAGTCTTACACTTTACAGTCTCCAGCAGACCTTAGCTAATCTCAACAAATGCATTTCTCCAGAAAGATATTTTTCCAGATTAGTGATTTCAGTTAAAATGATCTGTTATATGAACTTCTACTTTAACATCATATAAACTACTCATGTACCAATATACTTGCCCAACGTTTCATGGAATTCATTAATTCCAATGCACTGGACCAGCTCATTCTTACCCCCACTAGAGGTAGCAACATCCTTGACCTGGTCATTACTAACATGGGTGACCGTTGCTCTACACCATTAGTAAACTCCTTCCTGGTTAGATCAAACCACAGACTAATCACCTTGGAAATCCACATCCCTCCCACCCACCCTGCAAAGGTAACCACCATGAAAAACTTCTCCAAAGCTAACTTTGGGATCCTAAAAACAGAGGTGGCTAATTTAATGACACCCATGCAAATGGAGAATAGCTGCATGACTGCTGAATCACACACCAATGCACTGTATGAAGACCTACACAAAGGCATGGATCTCACCATTACAGCAGATAGTAAAGACAACCACAAGGCCTTCTATAGTTATGTAAAGAATCTCCATGGCAATACCCAGATTTGCTCTGAGCTACTGCACAATGGTACCTCCTATACCGACCCAATAGATATTGCAAATATACTGGTCGACTGATTCAGTGCCAACTTTACCCCTCTCTTCCCCACCAAAGGACCAATCACAATACATGTAGATTGCCAGACACCCAGTATTACTGCTGCACAGGTTAAAACAGCACCATCCAAGGCGAAGAATACAGCTTCTATGGCACCTGACAATATCCCTGGCTGTGTTCTACATGAACTACAGAGTGAACTGGCACCTCACCTGTGTGCCCTGTTCAATCACAGCTTCACCTCAGGCTTTGTCCCTTCTGAATAGTACACAGCTACAGTCATCCCTCTCCACAAAGGAGGAGCAAATGCAGACCCTCAGAACTATCACCTCATTTGCCTGACGAGTCTGATATGCAAAGCTATGGAACACATCATCATGGACCTAATAAACAAGGATATATGGAATCCCCAAACTCTGGATCCCACTCAGTGTGGCTTTGTGAAGTGTAGATCATGCCTGCTCAACCTGGTTGACTTCTTTGAGTCAGTCACCAGAGCTGTGAATGATGTCAAGGTGGTTCAGACAGCCTGCCTTGATCTGGCCAAAACCTTTGATACCATTCCCCACTCAGGAATTATAGAAAAACTCACTAAGCTAGGCATCAATCCCTATATCATTAGGTGGGTTGCAAACTGGCTCACAGATGGTACCCACAGTGTGAAAGTAGCTGACTCTATGTCAGACTGCCAACCAGTCACAAGTGGAGTCCTACAGGGTTTGGTCCTGGGTCCTCTCCTGTTTGGTATCTACTTCTCAAAAGTCCAGCCCAGCACAAAGGGACTCTGGCTGACAAAGTTCAGAGATGATTGCAAGTTGGGAGCTATTATTAACTCCCCAAGTGATGTTGACATCCTACAGAAACACCTCACTGAGACCAACGACTGTTGTCAAAACCATGGCCTTAAGCTCAATGCCAAAAAATGTGTCATCATCCCCTTTGGGAAAAACCTAGTTCCCATGAATTACCACATCATTAGTAGTCCACTGAACACAGAAGGCGTTATAAGAGATCTGGGAACACAGGTTGACAGCAGCCTCTCTTTTGACCACCACATTGCCACTGTGGTCGAAAAGTCCTTCTATGTGGCACATCTCATTACTAAGGGTTTTGCATCCAGAAAGAAAGACATCATTGTCTCCTTCTACTCTTCTCTCATTAGGCCAATCATCGAGTACATTGCCCCATTTGGCATATACCTCACTATATACCTGTAACAACTGGAGAGGCCTCAAAAGTACCTGACAAAGAGGATCCTTGGCCTTAAAGACTTGTCCTATATGGAAAAATCAAAAGACTCCAGTTATTCTTTGTCTCATATCACCTACTTAGACGTGATCTCTGCGTGACTTACAAAGCCATGTCTGACCCAGCTCTGATAGAAATGCTACATCTAAGGAAATCCCAATCCCTCCCCACCACACACTCCAGAGACCTCAACCTCATTACCACAATCAACAGAACAAGCTGAAGGGATAGGTTCATAACTCAGAGACTGCCCATGCTACGGAATAGACTTCCCATACATGTCAAACAGAGCACCTCACTGGCCCTCTTCAAGAGAAATTTTGATGAGTGGATGGGAAATAGAAAATTCACCCTGGGATCACTCCAGTGGCTCTCCTCAACAGAGGCACTGGGAACTAAGGTCAGGTGGCACGATGCCGGGATAATCCTTTGGGCTAGGCTTGTAAAGGCTTCAGGGCCATTAGCCTAGTACACACCTATGAACTTATGAACCTATGAAGACTTGGAATACTTCTATCTAAATATAAAACGCTGTTAGTCATAATTAAGCATCAGACTAGCTGCACAGGTTATATAACAGTCAGTTTAATTACTGTGGCAGCAGTTAACAAAACTCGGGCACATTAATAGCCTTCAGGCAATTTCAGTGTGTGTCTTTACAATGACAAAGCAAATCACAGTCTCACTCTACCTCCCACCTTGCTCTGTCTATTTCTCTCTCTCTCATTGTGAAAGCATTACATGTCTACATGTGTTACTGGCACTATACTTGTCACAAATACAAGAACATAATACATAAAATTCATGACTTAGCAAACTATTCATTTAAAAAACACATACAGGAATGAGTAAACAACCGACTGATTACAAAAAAATCCAACTATAAACATAGAGCTGTGGTCTGAATGGTATATATATCTACTGCAGATATCTGTAGATATGGTGCTGTTGTTACCCAATAGGTAGTCTGAACTTGTTTACAGATGTTGGAAACATGCTTTCATGTAACATTTGCCAGATTATAATGAAAATATAAGACTCAGGGTAGAGGTAGAAGTGGTAAGGTAAAACCTCTGCCTTCCTTGAGCTCTATACAATTCCCAGAATTAATTGGATAAATAAAAAGAAAAACAGTTTAGTTCTCGGCAAGTGAAAAGCTGTAGGCAAAGAGATATGGACTCACTGGAGGGTAAGTCATTTTTAAAATAGAATATCTCTTTTAAAGATGGTTCACTTCAGACAGTGTGTATAACTGGTAGTGAAATATGGTACTAGAACATATTGTTGTCAAGCTGGCTTATATTTAATGTTTGCGGTTGCAGGGTTCATACCATTAGAAGGACCATCAACCCTCTGTTATGCAACTCTTCAACACTGTGTGTGGTAATAATGAGAAAATATAATTATGGTATGGGGACAGGTCTCTCAGAAATAAAATCAGCATGTACAAAACAGTGGTTTTTAGAATGCAATATTGTGAAATAACTCAAATACAAGCTAATGAAGAAACAACAAGAATGCACCAGGAAACTAGATTTTCAGAAAGGATAGAATGGTGTTGTGGCGTTTGCCAAGTATCTAAAGCAAGTGGATGGGAATGGTAAATTGCAATAGACATAGAAACACAGGTAGTGAAAATTATTTTAGTATGCTGTTTATTAAAATAGATTTGTTCACTCTCTTTTGAGTTGCAGTCAGCTTCTAGAGTAACCCAGAGGATAGCCACTGCTATCTGCAGAGTTTTCAAGGCAAATGGGGGTGGTAGAAATAAGTTACCTGGTCTTTTCTCCATATCACACACATGCAGTCACACCAGTAGACAGTTTAGAATCACAAGTACACCCAATGCATGTATTCAGAAACTGTCAGGAAACTGGAGCACCCAGAAAAAAAACAAGCAGACACAGGGAGATCATGTAGTTTGGAAGGCATCCCAGCAGAGAACCAAAATAGAGAACCTTTTGTTGAGAGACAGTAACACAACTCATTGCACAATCTGCTTTCACACATGCGCTACAAGAATGATGGGTTACTGTTGGTCCCAGAGATTAAATGAATCAGACTTCAAAGTGACTCCAGTGTAACTGCATTCATCCAAATGATGATAAGAGATAACTGATATAAAGATGAGGCAAAACTTGAAGTACATAAAGTCTGCATTCAGGATCACCAAATAAGTAGTTGTAATAATTATTTCATTCAACAGGAAGAATACTTTTTGTAATTATTCATTTGTTAACCAGATAACTTAACTGGTCCTCATGAACTTTTTCAGAAAAACACAATGACTAAGAGTAGGATAAGTGCAATATGCATGGACAGTTTAGAGCAGTCATGTCAATCATTATGTCTCAGGAAGGTAGGAGTAAGTAAAGTACCCATAGAAAGACCATCTGTCTTGAGAATGTACTTTACAGCTTGCACAGATGACTGACAGAAAATGAGACAGAAATTCAGACCAAGAGACATGGCAAAATTCATCAGTGCACCATTGAACTATATAGCCAGAATGAAGATGGTGCAGTCTAAACTAATGTGGTCAGAGAAGTGTCTCAGGAAAGGAGTGCAAAATGTGGTTTCTGCCAGTTACTCGAAGGGGATGGTAGCAACCTTGCATCCATGGATGGGATACTGATCTAATTATGCATTGTGTAGTCAGTAATGATTAACAGAAATCATATATTTACATATATTTCTAACTTTTAAGCTGTCATTCTTGGCAGTAATCTCCATGATCTGAACAGGTTCATAGTCTAAGACTGATTGCATCGCATGGTTAGCAGGACTATGTGTGAGGAAAAAAAGATGGTAGCTACTTCTTGAATGTGGAATGAAGTAAGCTAATGCAGTGAAGCCTATAAATGGGTGCAATCATAATTAAATGTCACCTATCTGCACCAGTAAGCCTAGGTACTCAAGAAGGGAAATATTGGCCAAACTACTAAGATGTGCAATGTTTAAAGTCTGAACTCCTTCCCCAAAGGACCATATGGGGTATACAACAGCAAAATCATCACTTACTATACTGCCAGAGAAAAGAAGGAGCTCTGAGGATATTGTGTCTTGTTACAAAGACATAGCAAGGTCTCTTTAGAATATTGACTGCAATTCTAGAATCCTTACCTAACACAGAATGCCAGGCTATGGGAGAACATTTGAAGGGAGACTACAGATGATGAATTCCAAGATGTACTACACATTGTCAGACTATAAGCTATAAATATGGGGAGTCCAAAGAAAAAATGGGTAGGATGATACCACCTGATGCCATAGCTTGGTGGTTAAACAATAATATAAATAGTGCACCAATATGACTTGTTCATTAACATGGATAGCTTCACAATGGAAGTGAGGTCCACTTTACCAGATGATGATGATGATGATGATGACAGCCTATGTATGTCACTACAAAATGGCTATCAGTGAAGAGATGGGTTAAATGAAATCATATGAATATGAATAGAAAGCTTAGAAAGTAGCATCTATGTGGTAGATAGCTACATACTTAGTGGACTTAAGTGTTGATATTAAAGGAGAAATCATGTGACTAATGCAGGCAAATTGTCTAAGGATAACCTGTTACTGTAAAAAAAAGTAACAGTTTTAAATTTGAATATACACTTTTGATAAAGGGAGATTAACTAGCATTGATATTTTAAGAAATCAGAGTACACTGTTAAAGAGAAAACTTCCAGGCAGCTGTCTGAAGCCTGTTTTTGGCAGGCAACCTCATTCTGTTTTATGTAATGTACTCATGTACCAAGAATCAGGAAAAGAGATACAGGTAACAGGAAAATAGGAAGGCCTAAGATAAGGTTTATGGATATGCAGGTGGTTGGTGTGACAGAACAAGTTGCAGAGGACAGGAAGAAATGAAAACAGATGATCCGCTCCGGCGACCCCTAACGGGAACAGCCGAAAGAAGATGATGATGATGACTCATGTACCTAGTATGGAGATACTCCACTAGTCATAGAAATGTTATTAAGTTCCATCTCATGGTGGTCAGTTTGGGTGCTGTCCCGTTGTACATTTGCTTATTGGAGATACACTGGTCAGACAAGTTAAATGAGCAAGTACATTTATGAATAACTTCAGATTGGATACTGCTTTCAGCTCACTTCATGATGCCCACATTCTCTAATAAGACCGATATCTGACTAAAAGCTGTTGCACTAACCATAGGTTCACCAGAAATACTAAGAGGTTTATCATAACTGCATTCACTACACTGTTAAAACACACTAAATAAACCATAAAGATTTTGGATATAAAAAGTTAAATACACTGTAGCATTCTCAGCAATGTGCAATCAAAGTACTAAAATTCTTGTGAATATGAAATGATCCCTTATATGTCTTTTAGCCTATACTAAAAATATAGAAAGTAATTTAACAAACAAAGAGTTAAATTCACTCAAGCGATAAAAAAGTTAATCAATTAACTAAAACAATTCTTATTTTTCAAATAAGTATAATTTTTAGTCCAAATGGACTTAATGTATTACATTTAAATAAAATACATCATCCTATATTATTTTATCATTTAATGTACAAGTTTCTCTAATACTTAATACAACTTTTCTAAACATGATAAGTTAGACGTACAATCTTCTTTATAATGATTCCAAATGTGAACAGCCAAGATTATTTTGTTCTCTCATGTTTTACATATCTAACATGATCTTGAGCATGCAGTTTAAATTTTCTTCAAGTTTTGCCTATGTATGTTTTTTTAGCTAGGTATTGTACTGTATATATTTATACATATTGAACCACAACCATAGGCTCCTATTTTTGTATTCACACTCTCTCTGGGATTCAGTAAACTCTGTGTAGGATTTGTGTGAAGCTTACACTGTGTTTATCCCCAGGATTCATGAAACTCCATGCAAGGATAAGACTATTCTTGCACAGAGTGGTTCGTGTCCATTTAGAATAGCAGCGCAACTTATATATGCATGAAGGCAAGCTGCTATTTAATCTAAATGGACATGAACCATGACTGAGCACAGGGGGCGTGTGTTAGCAGTCCCTGCACATGTAACAAGCTACCTTCACTCAGAAAGTGCCATACAGCACATTGTGACACAGATGAGTGTCAATGTATATAATATTAGAGTCTGGCTCTAATATTATATAGTAAACCAGTGTCCGCAGACACTGAAATGTAAGTAACTGACATGTCAGTGTCCGCGGACACTGAGAAAAAAAACGCAAACACCTACAAGGCAGCAGCCTTCAAGTGCACACCCCTGAATGTATGCACTCTTGTCCTACATTCATGGAAGCAGTAGGGCAAGAGGAAAGCAATAAAAATACAAACATTTATTTTTTTCATCAAATAAATCCAAAATTTAAGAGGTGTGCAGCTTGTTTGTGTGGTGCGCTGCTATGCTTCATCTGGCTGAAATATTGAAAATGATAGACAAGTGCTACTGTGATAAAAAACATCATCAAGTGGCTGTAGCATAGTGGTATTGCCATGGTTAGCATGTTGAACATGCTTGGTTCGAATTCCCCCTCTGTCAATTTATATAAAAACTTTTAAGGAAATTGAATGATAGATGTCAATCATATGGCTCATGTATAGCACAGTAGGGATGTGAATATGTAAAATATAACTGTAAAAAGTACTTCATAAATTTAATGAAAAAATAGATTTAAACAACACTTTGCTAGTGTAAGCATTGCTTACTGGCTTTCAGCTGTGCTTACCTGGTGTAAGCATTGCTATGCAAATTTGTGCTGAGCTAAGCATAGTTCAGCATATTAAAACTGGCCAGTCAAGACAAAGTACAGGAAAACTGCCCTATTTAAACTGCACAGGCGGGAATACAGCCATAACCATTTGGGATTGCTCACAGCAGGACCAAAAATGCCTGGTGTTGATGAAGGTGTTCACTTCCGAGCATAACTTTGGGGCATCCAGGAGTCCAGGGTCATGGTTGGGCTCCTAGTAAAAAACATGATAACAGGCTGCTGCAGGGCTAGTACCAGGGCTAGCAGTACAAAGCAGAGGACTGGGACCACTAGCATACCCCGGACCGGTGAGCAGGTACGTCACCACCATAACAACCTGAAGCAGAAAAGGGGTGCACTCTTGGACCAGTGGATCCAAGAAGCCCAAGCGCAAACACCATGGTTCTAATCCAGGAACCGCTACTAACATCTCAGTCTGGTTCTACAGTTGTAAACTGCAATCTGAATAGAAAAAGTAATGTACTGCAACACAAACATTTTCCATACAGGGCACGCAGGTAAAGAAATCTGAATAGAAATGCTAGTATGATGTGTATAACTATAAAGGTGTACAATTGCTGTGTTGATCAACCCTAGTCCTACAAATAGATGCAAGCTAGACATCCACACTCTGCAGTCTGGCCCAGACAAGCCCTTCAACTGTCACGCTGTCATGGATAGTTTCCCCAGTTGCCAAGAAATCTGCACACAGAGAATGTCACAGTAGATGTATTTGAAAGGCACAACACACACTCCAGGGCCTGCACCTAATATGTGAATCTGAAATATGTGTAAAAACAGCAATGTAATGTGGACACAGTTCACCTGCCCAGGGCCCACAGGTAACAAAATTGGTATAGAAACAGGTCTGATGTATATAACTAAAATAAGAGTACAATTGCCCTGTTGGTATCTACAGCTGTTGGTGTGCTGCAGCAGCCCCATGGCCCAGGTAGAGTGTACGTGTGGTCAGAATGTAGAGTAGTGAATAGTAGTGTACTCACAAATATACTTGATAGCAGTTGTCAATTGAATCTGTTCCCTTCCCCCACCACTCAACTTATCCAACCATCACACTGAAACCAACATGGGTATGTTCCTAAACAAACCACTACTGTTTGGACTGTTGTTCCATTTAGTTTATCATTGTTTAAACTGTGTGTATACTAATATTCCTTGTTGAATAATCATGTTATTGTCTGCCTGACATTACCACTAACTGGCATGCTGTTGCAACCCTGAATGTCATTCCATATATGCATGGGTTCTGTTTGCTATGGCACTGTTATAATTGCACTGTTTTGCGTAAATGGGAATATCCATGCATGCTATTTTGACTAATGTTGTAATGCACTCTGCATGACTAACCAATATTCTTTGTTAATTTCCACACCATAGCACATATGGGAAGGCAGATCCCAGCAGATCCGCCCCTCCCACCCCACCTGGCCAAGGCACCAGGTCCCAATATGACTGGGACCCAACCCAGACCTCCCTCATCTGCTGGTCTTGCACCACCCTCGGGTGGAACCTCTGCAGGGGATGGGACTCCCCCCCCACTGCAAGTGGGTGCAGTGAGGATGTTGTCACCCGGAACGAGGTCTGTGGCATGGTGCGCAGTGTCCTCCAGATTGGGCTGGATGACCACCTGTGCCAGGTGAAGGGCAGGCTGGTGCAGCTAGAGGGGCAGGCGGCCCCTCCAGCCCAGCCCTCAGCACAGCCATCTTTGGGGCTGTGAAGGAGTAGTAGTGACTGCCATCGGGTGGGGACATCAGTGCCACTACTACCATCTGGGGGGCTCATGAGCCTCGGATTCCCAACCACCCTTCCTGTCAAGGTATTTACCCCCCATGTGTCATACACCACCCCTGTCTGCTGTCTTGTCTGTCTGCAAATGCAACTTCTCCAACAAACCTCCCTCATCACACTTACTTATAATCCTTCCTTAACATCCCACTCTCACCTTAAAAAAAAAGGGGGCATCTGTCCCACAAAAAAATCACGCCCCATACATAGCTCTGTATTTCGCCCAGAGACATGTACCCATCACACAATCTAACCCTACCAATTATCCCTATTGTATGATGCCCACATGTTTACCTTTATTTCATTGAAAGCCATATGTGCGATGTGCAAAACGTTGTAAGGCAGCAAAAAAACACAATGCCGATTCGCCATGTGTTTGAATGGCAAATAAGTGAATGCTTTTTTCCCATTCAAACACATGGATCAAATGTCAGAAATGGTTTTCCAGCAAACCATTTTTGACATTTGATTCTTCGATGTTGTCCGTATTTTGGCATTATGGTTCACGGAAACGGCCGTTCGCATATATGCCATTCACTCATTCAAAGGTAAACCACCCACACACCTCCCTGTAGGGTGTGAGGCTCCAAATTCTAAATTGCCCACACTGAAAGCAGCTGTTGTAGTCAAAGAAATGCAGAGCTATGGTCGTTTCCTAAACCCGTCCTGCAAACCCCTACCTGTTTCTCTTCTTGTTTGTCCTCCTGCATGCCATAATTTCACCACTTTCCTATCTCCCTTTTTTTTCTTTTCTTTATTTGAAATTAATGTGGGTTTAAGTGGCCGTAAGCGAGTGTAAGCAAAGCTGAGCTCATGTAAGCATCGCTTAGCTCCATGCAAACCCGCTTACAGCTGCTTTAAAGTGCCTAAATCACTCTGTCTCCAACAGCCCCTGTTCAGCCCAGCAACAAAATAATTAGCCCTTGCAAGCTTCAAACCCAGGACCCTGCACACTATAGCCAAAGTGATTTGCCACTAAGCCATTTGAGATGGACTGTACAAGGTCACACATGTTTTGTCCAGCTATAGCCCTCATATTTATGGACCCTACCCCACAATTTGTGTGGGAGTCCACAACATCACTGATAGGCCACTACTTAACTTCTCACTGCATGACATCTGGACAAAGCCTGGTATATAGATGGAGGACAGAGGCTGGAGCACAGGGCCATATTTGCAATATTGCTGTTATACACTGTGAAAGTTGTTGGAGTTATAGGATTGCTTGCAACATACCCTTACTCAGGAATATGAAGTCAGAAACGCAAACGGATGTTGCCATGTACTGATAGCACTCAACAGAGAGAATGCAAAAGATATGTCAGAGACAAGACCTGAGTGGTGAACAGACAAAACATAACAGCCAGTCCTCTGGCCATCATGTGTACAGGCCCACAGTTGAGAGCTATTCATACTGACTGCATTCCATGCAAAACTAGCATGTACACACAAACCCTGTAAAACTAGTGGTATTCAATGTATATAACAGCAATACTCACACTGTCCGTAGGTCTGGAACCTTATATAAATATGGAGTTGGCCTGTGTCTGCAAGTCCTGTTGTAAGAGATATTGCTACCTACTGTCTGTAACACTGCTGCCCACACACAGGAAGGATGTCTTCCATATGGGAAAGGTAAAGGGACAACGCCCACATGATGTAGTCATTTATAGTAATGGGTTGCCATGGCATTGGTAATTGGAAGTACTATTCAGCTGGCTGCATCCAAGTAGCAAGTGGTGAACACCGATTGGTGCAGAGGCCATCACCTGATCATGAGCATCACCTACAAAATCCATGCTGCAACTTATTCAAACCAGCTCAATCCCTGTAGTGGAGAGAGCGAGAGAGAGAGAGAGAGAGAGAGAGAGAGAGAGAGTGAGAGAGAGAGAGAGAGAGAGAGAGAGAGAGAGAGATAAAAAAATTTACTACAAACCAAACCAAACCAAAATAAAATAAAACAAGGGACACATACAAGTGTACATAGAAGAGTGGATAATACTAAAACAGGTATGTGAAACATGTATGCATGTAAATGAATGTAGTACTTGGTCTGTAGTAATGGGATAGATGGTGTGGAAAGATATTCATATGTGCCATCAAGACTTGTTGCTGTAATGATATCCTGCTGAACAACTGCTATGGACATAGCATCTGGCACTGTGGGCTGTGGCCCATACCTGTCAACTGTGCAGATCAGCACTGAATGACAAGATGTAAGCCATCATAGTGTGTGTTCTGTACCTCAAGACATGTATATTAGTGTGGCAAATAGCTGAAGGTGGAAATAATGATGTCATGATAGACACATGAGTTTCAGACCCCACCACCTTCAGGACAGTCATGTTAACATGAAATGTATCATGCATAAACTTCATAGGTTTGTAATAGGCCTACCCACATTCTGTCCCAATATATACCCCTCTAATGTTAGGCTGTGTCCACACATGACACTCTTCTGTTTAAAGCAAGGCAGAACAGTACAGCTGTGCATGGGAAGGAGATTTATAGAGCATGCACCTGATGTCTGAATGCACTCCATATATATATATATATATATATATATATATATATATATATAGATATATATATATATATATATGTCTACAGATATACAGACACACACACAAATATATATATATATATATATATATATATATATATATATATATATATATATATATATATATATATATGTGTGTGTGTGTGTGGGTGTGTGTGTGTGTATGTCTACATAAGTCACACACACACACATACACACACACACACACACATATATATATATATATATATATATATATATATATATATATATATATATACATTTTTCCTACTGTTGAATGACTGTGCTGCACGATATGTTTGAGAAAACATCACACATATCTACACACACACACACACACACACACACACACACACACACACACACATATATATATATATATATATATATAGTTGTAAGCGGGTGCGAAATGGACAGTTATGTCTGGTGTGAAATTCATGTTGGGAACACATTGGCCTTTGTTTGTGAAGGTGAGACTGGGATGTTGGGGAAGGATAGTAGGTATATTTGGGGAGGCAGGTTGGGTTGGAAGACAGACAAGACAACATACAGGGGCGATATATTACACATGGTGTGGGTAAACACCTTGGATGGGGAGGGGTGTTTGGAAAGTGGAAGCCCATGAGCCCCCAAATGGAAACAGTGGGACCAAGGTCCCCACCCATGGGCAGTCACCACTGGACCTCCATAGCCCTGAAGGTGGCTGAGCAGGAGGAGCATGCAGACCCTGTAATTGTGTATCAAGGGCTTCAAGGTGGTGTAGCAGATCCCCCAATTCTCTGTGGAGCTCCAAATGTACTAGACCCTGGACCTGCCTTCAGGTGACATGATCCTGTCTGTGTGCGCTCCCAGTGGGGGACAAGCACCGTTACCTGAGGTGATTCTACCTGAAGGTAGTGCAGGGCCAGCAGATGATGAGGTCCTGGGGTGGGTCCCAGATGTGCTGTGGTCTGATAACATGGCCAGATGAGGGTGGAGAGGTGGTTCTACTGGGAACAGCCTTCCCAAACATGATATTGTGTCACAGTTTAAGAACATATGTGGGTAATAATAGTCCAGACAATCCAGGATTACTTCTAACAGCATGCATAGATATCCCCATTAACACAAAACACCAGATTTGGAGCAATAGCATAGCAAACAGAACACATGCATATATGGAGCCATAGTGGCCCTTAAAATGGCATGCAGGTGACATTGTTAGCAACAGGCCACCAATGATAGTGTTTAAACATGGAACATGACTAGAAACACATTGCAGTATTTGCCGTACAATACAATATATGTCCCAGCAGTACATTTGCTATAAACATACCCATTGAGTTGTGTGTTCAGATTATAGTTGCAGATATGGTGGGGGGGGGGGGACTGAGATGTCAATTAACAACTATTATATTCTTGCAGTGTGAGGTCCTCAGACCTTTTTTTCCTCTTTATGTTTTTCAGGTACCCTGTCTAGAGAGCGCCTTCTAGTGTATTCCTCCCAGGAAAATGATGTTATAATTAACTAACTGGTACAGCACCACCAAACCCTCTTTAGCCATACAGTCCATGATCTGCAGGAGTGGACTACCCTGTGGAATGAGCTCATCCACAGGGTAAACGATAGCAGCCTGCATAACCGCAGTTATGAGCAGGTCCAACATCACTGCACTGACCTCATCCGCCACGCCTGTCAGCATGCTGCTGCAGTTAGGAGGGGCCAGTTAGTCATAGGTCAAGGTCATACCATCCAGCCCTCTTGACACACGCTGAGGAGCTCCTCGCCAGCTTTGGGGATCCTGCCTGCCAGCAAAGCCAAGACCCAGCTGATAACCTTGTGGAGGTGGGTGCTACCCACACAATGGACAAGGAGCATGCAGGTAAGGCCACAGGGCAAAATCAGTAGACCACTGTTGCTTATCCATTTTCATCTGTAAAGTTTCATCATGCATATGTGAGATAAAATATATATAGTCTGTTGATGCAGTGTAGTAATGAACAGGTATTCATAATCTGTAGTATTGTGGGTTTGTACTGTTGATGCACTGAAATGCTGCTCCCACCCTGTACCAATGCCACAGGTGTGGCTACTGACATCACATCGCTCACACAACTATGTAGGTCCCTCTTGTATACCGCTGGGGCAGCAGCTTGTAGCTGGTGAGTATGGTGTGTTTTGTTCAGGTTTGCCAATACACCGGCCATGTTATGGCTATGGTTTTTGCCATGCACACATTTAAGATACCTACCCATAATGCATGCTGTACATGTTCACTTATTGTTGATGTTAACTGAACTGCATCACACTGGTCACCATGGTGGCATATCTGAAGGGTATGTAAGAGTCCAGCAATATAACTAACAACCTGTCATTGCAAGATGTGTGCACAGAGATGAACATAATGGTGGGACAAATGGCCTACAGTAGGAACATGTCTGAAACATTACCCTTATACAGTGGCTAGAATAGTGTATATACCACTATTACAATGGCAACTGTTACAGATCTACACAAAGGCATATCACAATACCGCATTCCACAACCCTTACAACCTGTAACATAATCCTAACATGAGCAATGAATGTGTAATATGGAATCCTATGTTAGGACAGCAAATATGGGGAATACATACCTTAACAAACACTGGAAGCATATGTGTGCACACACTTCAAATAACATATTGTGAAAGCAGCTTATAAGGTACTGGCAGCATTCACTCTTCATGAGTATGCACCTTCCACCAAGTTCAGGTCCTCATTGTCACACCAAGAAATGTTCTGCTGTCCAAGATGTATGTCCATGACATTTGCCCACTCATCTGCAACAGAGCCAGCCATGGCTTGCACACATCTTACAAACCATGGAATGGATCCCATATCCAACAGGTAGCACTCAGGAGCGGGAGATGTTGCCTTACCTCACCATTGCATATACCATGGCAAACACTGCAGACAGTCATGTATGTGACGAGGAAGAATGGGACAACATTAATGTAGAAAATAAACAGATGGCGATCCAAGACAGATGACTACACATGTTGACAACTGGGCATGGAGGCTGCCTAGAAACATGCCGCAACACTGAAGGCATTGCAGGAATGTCTAGCAAGTACTGGCTGTGCAGTACCTGTGTCGACAATCGCCTGGACTCTGCATAAGTGCTGCCTATGGGTTAGGGTAATCAGATGGGAAAGTTGTTCCACAGGAAACATCACCCAGCGCTCTCTACAAGTAGCATATGCATAACATCAAAAGTCACCCAAAGGCATGTTTTGCAATGTGTAATGGTGTACCAACACCAAGTTCGAAACCTACAGACATTATTAATAAAGATACATGTGCTACACAAGCAACACCTCACTCCACCTCAGGCCCACCATCCCCAACTGTACCTTGCTGGTGCCAGTGTACACCTGTATGTTTGCCGTTCATTAGCAGGGACTAGGTCAGTACACATGGTGTTTTGAATTTGAGACACTGCAAAATGACACTCATGTGTGGCCCATAGTTGTCAAGCATCTGCAAAAAGGCTGAGGATGGGGAAGGATATCATCCTGAAACACAACAGTGAACTGAAGCAGGCTGTGCACATGAGTTGACCTTGTAATCTGGCAGAGTTGGGGGACATTTGTAGGGCAGAGTGACCAAATACTAGTAAGTGCAGATGTGCCATGTTAGTATACCCCTTCCAGGAATAGTGACTGTGGTAGTACACTTAACAGTTAATACAACAAACCATCATGTTAAGGGTGTGCACACTTATGCACCCACATATTGTATGCATCTCTATCAGCATCTGCACAACTAACACATTTGTTTGATACTGTATTTGATTGCATAGGTCATATGTCACATATCAGGTTTGTGTAATTTTAGCATATGCAGTATTGTGGCCCCATGGCATATTAGCGAAGAGGGTGCCATGTCAATAAGGATGTGTACACTCCTCATAGCCACAGTAAGCTTTGATGGTTGTCAGTGTAATTGCAGTCTATTGCTCATACATGCACCGGTGATGATGAGATCTGCAAATCAGACATCAGGCATTCACTATTAACATCTGTCCTCATATCATCCCAGGTATGTGTCAGACAAACACAAAGGGGCTGTGAGCAGCAGAGCAAACATAACTAACACACATATACACATTCAGCAATGGCGTGTACACCTGTGAGGTATGGTGCACAGTACATGCCAGGGTGCTGAACAGGTGCACAGTAATACTGTGTACATGGGTGCAGTGTGTTTCAGCAAAAGGGGTATTACCTACCAACACAACTCATGCATCACAGAGATGTAAAATGTGGGTAACAGGGATTGACTATAGCTGCAGTGCATGCTGTTGAGTGCAATATGTCATGCATGTTGACAGTTGGGTAATGACAGGTCTGCAAGTGTGTGTGTGTGTGTGTGTGTGTGTGTGTGTGGGTGTGTGCGTGTGTGTGTGCGTGTGTGTGTGTGTGTGTGTGTGTGTGTGTGTGTGTGTGTGTGTGTGTGTGTGTGAGTGTGTGTGTACCATTAAGCAATGATGTACAGGTCTTAAAGTGCAATTCTTGTTTTCCCCTTACAGGTGGTGAGGTGGGTCAGGGTCCATCCTGCAGGCAAACTGATGTTAGTGTCCATACAAACTCTGACAATGATGATAGGTATGGTGAGGCACAGGCAGGGTTGTCAGGGTCTGAAGCTGTGCCATTGGTAGACATCCCACAGTTATCCACCCAATCCCCACTCATAGTCACATTGCTTATACATACCCCATCACCAGTGAACATAGGTGAGGGATAGTTGGCGGGTGGTGGCATGGGACAGGACAGTGTGGTGACTATGGCAAGTGTGTCTGGCCACAGCAGCCATAGCCAGATGACCGGTGAGATACCACACAGGCAGATGTACATGGGTGCTCTTAGGAGGGCTGCTGGTCATAATGCCCCTGGCAGAAGTGCCAAGCAGGTGTCACCAGACACATGTTTCAGGCCATCATGGAGGCACAGGCACATATGGAACATTATACCAGACAGGGTCTGTTCTCCAGAGGGCTACTCATTCTGCTGTTATTGACATTTGTGATCTTGCAGGTGCCCACTGTTATTTTACAGAGGTCCTGGAAAGACGCTTGGGTGAGATGGTAGGAATCCTTGCCCATGCAATGTCTGTGCTTGAGCATATCATGGGAGTAGTGCCACAGACACATGGACGTAAGTCAGCAACACCAACAGGTGGAGGTCAATGAGGATGTGCAACAAGTCAGAGCTGTCCAATAGTGGCAGTACCAGCACCAGCACTCCAGGAGGGCCACTGTCCAGACCACAGCATAGCAAGCCACGTGCAAGTGGACCTGGCCAGTCCCAAGTGGGACCCGGATCCAGTGGGCACTTGTCATCATCAGGGGAGAGTACCATATCTGGCCTTGTACCTGGTAGTGCCTGTGGAACCCCTGGTAGGCACAGTTCTCATGTCCATGGCCAGAGACGGAGAACTGCGCACCCAGCCAGGTATGGTCTGCAGCTGTCCAACAAACCCCCGTATAGGGCAGCCACATGGCCAAACTGTGTGCATGAATACACACACATCATCAACACATCTAGGGCAACTCCATGCCTATACACACCACATCTGCACAGACCAATTAATAATGAAACCCCCTAACACACACACATGATGTCAACCAAATGGTTCAGCCAAGATCTCTGACAAACCACAACACACCCTGTGCATATGATGATACCTGTGCCACATCCCTGTCATCCATAACATCGATGCAGGGACAGGCTAATATGGTTCTGATGCACAAGCTGAATGTACTAAGATTTACCAATGTAATGCTGTGTAGCATGTTTCAGCACTAAAGTTTAATGCTTACATGTCAGGGTGTGTAGCTGTCCAGCCATTATGCATTATAGCTGTTATTAACACTGACTGTGGTCTCCATAATGTATTCTCTTTGTGTTGTAGGTGTCTATGTGTCAGCAGGATGTAGGTCTGCTGTTGTTTCCTACAAGGGGTATGACACTGTGGTGACACCCTGACTGTGCCAAATCCTGGGTACAGCTGAACACAAATCACAGGTCTGTATAACAGTTACTGCATGTGCCACATGGCTGATAGGTCTGAGGGGTGTATACAGGGGAATGGATGGTGACAGATGTCAGCAGCCCTTCTAAAGTGGACAATGGTAAGTGTACTGGGTGGTACACACCATGTTTGTGTATCACACACACACACACACACACACACACACACACACACACACACACACACACACACACACACACACACACACACAGGCTTTGGTGTTGATGCAATACACAGAGAACACTGTACACATGGATGTATGTACAGTGTTCTCTGTTAATACAATACACAGAGAACACTGTACACATGGATGTATGTACGTTTGCAGGGAACCCATTTTAGCATATGTAATTCCACTAAGGCAGAATAGGCACAACATCACATCAAGGAGTAATCCATCTGCTACTTTAATGTCATTGAAGATGGTACTGGCAGGGTATATGTCCCCTTTCCCAATGTAGTGCAATCGTTGACTTGGTAGACATAGGTGTACTGGTGTGGGTGGCACAGCCCTACCCTTTGGAGGGTGTGGGGTGGTTTAGAACTGCAGATAGTGTGATTGACAACTACTTAACCTGTTAACATAAACTGTACAGTATAACAGCAGACTAGGCAGGGGGATACACACAACAATAACCCCAGTGAAGGTGGCTGTGTTCACAAGATCTACACCCAACTATATATAGCAAACCCAGTATCGCTGTAGAGCTATACAGTGGGGAAGAGGGATTTACACATCGACTACTAGTTTTGATGGAATGAATTTCCATAAGATGATACCTTTGAAATGTTAGAATTTTCCAGTCAGTTCTTGGACAGATGACCTCCTGGGACATGTATGTTCTGTGAACTGAAGCAGATCTCTTCACATGCACACACACACTCTTACTTGGCAACACTGAGAGTAGAACCCCTACCTAGGTACTTATTGCTACTAATGTGTGTGACCTTAATTGCACACACCACACAACTTTTAGGATGAGGTGTGTTCCAGGTTATTGTCAAGTGAAGAACATCACTAGGCCTTTTACAGTATGGTAATGGGAGATGTACTGGTTGTTTATGAACACTACATAGGATGACATACTGTCATATACAAATTGATAGACACATAACAGTCATAGACACATCTTACAGACCTGGGTTTGTCAGTGAGTCCATTCTGTTACAGATAATTTGCACACAGCACATGCATCATTAGGCTGTATAGTGTAATCAGTTACCTGTATGGTTGATGGTGACAGTGGTCCCTATACAGTGGACCTTGGGACATGTACTGGGGGTACCATGGTGTAAAGACAGTACACCCATCACTCACACTCCAAATTTGATATTTTACTCACTGAAAACCATGATAGTACTCTGACATACCCACAATCACACATTGACCAGGGCTGCAATACAACCCCTTGTCTATCTCAAGAGTGTTACTACAGAGATATGCATCTATTGCACATGTCACAGGGATAGTAGTGTGATTGTTTGTCATGGCTCTCCTATGGTTAGCAACCTCTCTTTCCCTTATACTGAATGGCAAGCTATATCATATTAGGAGAATGTGGCCTCAAATGCTGTATTCTACAAATATACATACTTGCACACATACACACACTTGCAAGGACTCAGAGGGTAACCCATGCCTATCTACCCATTTGTACAACAGTGTTGTGCTGGTACTGCAAGCTCCAGGTAGCACATAGCGTGAAGAGTGTAACAAGGTACATGTAATGCCCATTAGTGCAGCAGCCATTTCTAACAATGGTAATGGGGGGTGTAGTTGGTGAGAAGGCCCTCCGGGTATTATCAACTACAAGTTTACAAACACACAGACACTGTTATTCTCAGTAATGCACACTGAGACATTTGTCAGTACTGGGGACCATAGGTGCAAGTGTTCCTAGGTGTGTACCAGGATATTGTCCATGGAGAGATGAGAAGAGTAGGGGGTGTGGGTACAGTGGTATCATGTGACCTGCCATTGGTCAGCAGGCCATCTATCAACTGATGGCACATGAGTGATCCTCAGGGTGAGAGTTAAATGCAACAGCCAATCATCTGGTTGCCTCTTGCAGAGGGCCAGTGAGGTGCTCCAATGTACATGTATGCAACATATATTACATAACATGGTCAGTGTCTGTCTTGGAGACCTGTACCCAAGCATGTTCTGTTGACTGTGGTAGTGTAGTTGAGGTATTCAGGGCATGTGGTGTATACAGGGAAGGGTTTCCTAGCTGTGGCATTCATAACACAGCTGGGCAGACATGTCAGTGTCAGTCAAGCATAGATTGCCTGTAAGCAGCCACGATGGATACCTGACATCTGCACATCTGTACAGGGGACAGACAAACATCAGCTAGCCAACTGGTTATGCATCAGGATGAATGTTTTGACAGATAGATGTCTGAAACTGATAGGTATGCCATTACTACATGACAGCAGCCCTCAATGGCATGTCCTATACACACAGTAGTCTACAGTTAATATCCACATGTCAGATCAATATCCAGTAGCCAATATTTAATGACACACAGCTCACACACCAAGAACACGATAGGACTCAAAGGTCCTTCTTTGCATGCAGGGGTGTTTGGTTCCAGTACTACAATCTGCAATCTACTCTTACTTGGGAAAGCACTGTTAACAGTAGTAATGTAATGATACACTACATAACAGTGTGACTGCATATAACCTGGGACACTACCCATGAATGAAACACATTCAAATGGAAAAGAGTGTTGTAAAAGCCATATATACTCAGGTGTCCCAGACAGTAGACTCACGACCCTTGCTACTGTAATGACAGCACATAGAAGCATGGGTATGTACATGGAATTAAATACACTTATTAATGATGTCATTACCCTGCTATTTTATCAGACTGGAATGTGATCACTGATTACCATGGCTGAGCTATACTTAGTAGGTTTCAGAATTGCTTAAATGTAAATACTAAGCAGATTTGCTCACTGGTATGTGAAGCCTGCATGGTGTAAGCATCTTTTCATTTATCTGTATGTTAGCAGCGCTTTCCGTTGGGCAAACCCATGCAAACAAGCTTAAAGCTGCTCAAAACTGCCTTAACCACTCTGTATCCATCAGACCTTGTTCTGCCTAGCAGTAAAATAAGCAGCCCATACAGGTCTTAAACTCAGGACCCCAAACACTATAGTCACAGCAGTTAACCACTAAGCTATCACAGCTATGAAGAAGTCTGTTGTTTTTTCCAATATATTTGTCAGTACACATACTGAATAGTAGTGAACAACTGCTTTGACTTCTACAATTGTGTAGTACTTTTTAGTGAAAATATTGTTGAATCAGTATGTTGTTATATCTATATAAACGCATATCAGATAAATATGGTGGGATACATCTGGGAAGGTAAATACAACACTCATGTTTACACATCACAAGGATATGGATATATCTAGATATATATCGATATATGTATACATGTACATACACATATATATTTATATATGTATTTATATACATCTGTATATTGCTTTATATATATATATATATATATATATATATATATATATATATATATATATATATATATATATACACATATATATATATATATATATATATATATATATATATATATATATATATATATATATATATATATATATATATATATATATACAGGTCTACCTGAGATGGTCGACAGGCCATATGATCGACACTCATCTGGTCGACAATTCATTTGGTCGACAGGCAGATTTCCCCCCTCCCCAATGTTGTGCGACCCTGGAGTTGATATATATAGTTAGGGGGTGTGTGGGGGGCACAGCCTATCTGCAGATAGCCCTACAGGTGAGAGTTTCTTCAACCACATAACACTGTCATGCCGGATATTAAATCATGTAGAACAGCCATATCCACACAAACCCTGTTAAACCAACATTACTTCAAATGTAGAAGAGCAATACTTACATTCTGTCCCTATGTCTGGAACATCCCCCTCCTGTTAGTTGGCCCGTCTCCACAGTGTATGTTGTAAGAGGTATATCCAACTACCCTCTGTGATGCTGTTTGTCAAACACCCATATGAAGTCTTGCTCACAGTGAAGGAAAAGGGTCAACACCCACATGAAGTGCTTAGTTATAGGAGTGTGCTTCCATGAAATTGGCTATAGGAATGATATCACAGCTGTTCCACATACAATTAGCAAGTGGGGGACTACAATTCATGCACAGGCCATCAGCTGATCATGAGGATCACCTACAAAACTCAAGCTTCTGGCTAAGCAAAGCAGATGTACTTTTCCACATCAATCAGAGAGCAAGTGCGGGAGAGAGCGACAAAGTAAGAAAGGAAGGGAGTAGGCGAGTAAGAGTCAAGCGTGTTTGTGTATGATCCATGGGTGGATAGTGGTATCTGGGCATTACGACGGTTGCCTATATTGTGTACTAATTCATACTGTCGCATGGTAAATGCACATGGCTGTACACATTTATGGCTGAGGATTGTCTACAACAATCTCTACAATGTTTGGAAAATGTTGGCCTTGCGGGGTTGGGAGGGTGGCCTAATGGTTAAGATGTTTGCCTTACAAACACAAGGTGCAGGGTTCAAGTCTCACAAGGGATAATTGGCTAGGCTTAAAATAGCTTACAAGGGCAGTTAGCCTAGTACTAATCTATGAACCTATGAACCTAATGTTGACAATGGGACATGTAGCTCCTCAATATAATGATGTAGCAAAATCCACACTGCAATGGATTCTGTCATTACACAATCACCCCAACAGGACACTGATAACACACACACAAACTAGTACTGAGTTTCAACCCCCTACCTGACTATGTATTGGTATTACATTGTTATGCAGTTATTGCATGTGCCACAGCGCTTACATGTTGAAGAGTTCTCCAAACATATCTTTGAAGGTGAATAACATCAGCAACAGTGATAAAGGAAGGATAAGGTAAGTATAGTACATGTGACTTCCACAAAAGCAGGTGTCAAGGAAGACACACCCACACTCTCTCAAGGAATCACACACATTATCACAGTTGGCAGGGTCAGGATTAGAACTCCTACCTAACCAGTTTGCTACACAACAGTATTCTGCAGCTATCACATGCACCACAGAGCGTATCAGGCTGATATGTGGCCAAAGGGTTATTTTAAGGTGACTGACATCAGCAGGTGTGCTGCAGTATTGCAATGGAAGGTGTAGTGAGTTTGAATGGCTTCAAAATCATTAATCTCCACACAAACACACACACACACACACACACACACACACACACACACACACACACACACACACACACACATACATGCACGCACACTTGCCAGTACTGAGATGCATGACATCATTGCTTCACAGGTGTGTAGTAGTTGACTGCACCTGAAGGCTGTACAAGGCTAGACAAAGGGGATACCTTGGCATCAGGCCACATGACAATGGTCTCCAGTGTAGCTCAGGGGTGTAGTCTCTGGATTGACCCACTCAGGTGGGTACTGTATTCACCATTCAGTCATCTCTGTTACTATTGTGAGTGGCCAGTGCTGTGCAATGCTTGCCATGTATGTGATCTATATTCCATAACACGGACAGTGTCTGGGTTGTGTACATGTCCCACATTCATGTTCTGTGCCATGTGGAAGTGTACTTGAGGTGTCTGGGGCATGTTGTGCGGACAGATTGTTATCATCTGATGTGGCATTCCTGACTTCATTTGGTGAGACGTGGCTATGGAACTGAGGTAGTGCCTGCACCTACATTGACAGCATGATACAGGTATTCAGTGGAGTTAGTGGCATC
This sequence comes from Protopterus annectens, assembly GCF_019279795.1. Taxonomy (NCBI): domain Eukaryota; kingdom Metazoa; phylum Chordata; order Ceratodontiformes; family Protopteridae; genus Protopterus; species Protopterus annectens. Next base: position 172,332,980 of record NC_056744.1, read on the forward strand.
TGTGTATACAGGGCATGAGTATAAGGCATGGTATTACATTTGTGGGTTACATTTGCAGACTCTGCAGTTGTTGCAGGCGTCCAGTGGAGAATGTAGCAAAGGACCACTGTAAGCATGTATTTGCCTACTGTAGAGATGGAACAGGGTGCCGTGTCCTTTTTTCTTGCTGGATAACACACACTCAGTCAGGAGATGTTACACATCGCAGTACATTCTGATGTCAGTGGCAGTGTTGTGGTCAACAGGCATGTAGTCCACTGCAATCACACTATGGTTACTATCTGTGAGCAATATGCGGGGAACTACCAATATAGTGTTTTTTTGCCTAGCCAAGTGTATTTGTGTATGAGACATGGGTGGAGAGTGTTCTCTGAGTAATACAAGGGTTGCTTATATTGTTCACTAATCCATAATGACACATGTAGGGCTATGGCTTGTCTACACCAGCCTGTCTGTTTGACATCTGTTGTCCTTGTAAGGTGGACATTGTGACATATAGTAAGTCCTCAATATAATAATTTAGCAATCCCCCCTCCACAATGCATCCTGTTATTACACAATCACAGCACCCTCCACACAGGATACCAATGACAAGCACACACTTGCCAGTACTGAGGTTCAACCCCCTACCTAGCTATGTATTTCTACTACAGTGTATCACATTTATCGCACATGCCATGGACCTTATTGGATGGATGTTGTCACAAAGTACTTCTAAGGTGAGGAACATCACCAGCCCTTGTAAATACTGACATTGGGTGATGTAGTGGGTGAGATATCCCAAAAATAATTTTACACTAATTTCACATTTTCATTTGCCTGAGGTGAGGTTCAAACCTCTATCGAACAACCTTTACCGACCATTATGCTACATATTTACCACACGCACCACTGACCTGATATGTTTTTGGCTTCACAACAGATACTTGTAAGGTAGATGATATCTGCAGGACTGCTAAAGTCTGGTTCTGAGATGTGTACTGGTTGTAAATGGGGCCAAAATCTTTGAGATACACACACAAACACTTGACACAGATGAGAGTCAAACCCATACCTATGTAGTTACTGTTACTGAATTGCTCCACATTTATGGCTTGCACCACAAAGGTTATAGGACTAGTCCTTCTCCAAAGGTAGATTTCAAGGTAGATGACATCAGCAGGCTTGCTAAAGTAGGGCGATGGGAGGTGTAGTGACTGTGAATGGCCTGAAAACTATTAATCTCTATATATAGACACACACACACACACACACACACACACACACACACACACACACACACACACACACACAATTTCCATGTCTGGAATTAGAACTTCTACCTAACTAGTATGTTATACTATAGCATTACACAGTTATCAAACATGCCACAGAGCTTACAAGGCTGAGTGTTCTCCAAAGAGGTATTTCAAGGTGACGGACATCAGCAGGCTTGCTAAACTAGGGCAATGGGAGGTGTAGTGACTGTGAATGGCCTCAAAAGCATTGATGCCTACACACATAGAGTTTCACAGTTATGTCTGGGATTAGAACTCCTACCTGACTAGTACATTATACTATAGCATTACGCAGTTATTGCACACACCACAGAGCTTACAGTGTTACCCCTTCTACAAAGGTGTATTTCAAGGTGAATGACATCAGGAGGCCTGCTAAAGTATGGAAAGGGAGGTGTACTGTCTGTGAATGGCCTCAAAAGCATTGATCCCTACACACACAAACACACACACAGTTTCACACTTGCCTTGTTTGGGATGAGAACTTCTACTTAACTAGTATGTCACACTATAACATTACGCAGTTATTGCACATACCACAGAGCTTATAGGGATGATTCTTGTCCAAAGGGGTATTTCAAGGTGACTGACATCAGCAGGCTTTCTAAACTAGGGCAATAGGGAGTGCAGTGTGTGTGAATGGGCCATAAACCATTCCTCTGGAAACACACACACACAACACTCAGTCACACACAACTTTACATTTGACAGGACTGGGTATATGACTGCTAGATGAATAATGACTTGTACTGTCATGTTACCCAGCTATCACAAGCACCATAGACACTATAGTGCTGATAGACATCGGCACATCATGTGATATTGGCCAATTGGATGTGTGGTGGGTGCGACAGGCCTCATGATGGGAAGCTCTTTGTCACTGTCTGTCTCTCTCTTCCCCACATCTCTGTTTGCAAATGTTTGATCTATTATAGTGTGTTGTCCTTGGATATATGTGTGTATTCCTAGCCGATGTGTGTGCAAAGCATGAATGGTGTGCACAGAAATCTGTGACTCACAGATATATATAGTCCACTGTTGTTGTCAGACATGGGCTTCATTTCTGTGTGTGGAAGCATGCCCAGTATGACCCTTCTGTATTTTGTTGTCAGACATGGGCTTTGTTTTTCTAAGTGTGGAAGCATGCCCAATATGAGCTTCTCCACTGAATATGTGAATCCATAACAGGTAGGTTGTACTCCAGTGCAGACATTTGTGTTCTACACCTATAGCTAGCAACCTGCTTCTGCAGGATATCTGTAGATAGGCTGACAATAGGGAGTCACAATGGGCAAAGGGTAGTGGGATACTGTAACTAATTGTGCCTGTGCTGCTTGTGCTACATGGTTTTGGTGATAGTAGAGATATTCAGACATATGTACTGTTTTACACTTTGATGTATTATGTCATCAGCTACTAACAGATATATTTATTTGCCTACAGTAATTTCCTGGGGAATACAAGATGAATGAAGCTGTGTCCAGTATTGTGGTCTGTAGCCTACATATTATTGCACACTCATGTTATTCTGGAGGAGGAGCTGCAGAAACTTGCTGATGGGTCTATTTAAATGGTCCAGCAGCTTGGTACTGTGGTGGCTTAGGATCCCCTGCTTGTACATCTATTGATGTGACAGAGTGGCCATATCCTGCTGTGGCCATACATTTCTGCTGTACAGATTCACACAAGTTATCCAGAGGCAGGGCTCATATATTTCATCAGTTCCCCTTCACATTGTGGTATACGAGCAGGTTTGTAGCCACCCATTACTGGATTTGCAGGCAGGGATAGTATGAGCACACATCAGAGTTTCAGACCTCACACACTCCATGGCATCCATGCTTCTACACCCCCCCCCCCTCTGTTATTCTCTCCTCTTCCTAACATTATGCGAGCAATATCTGATAAGTATCCCTATAGTTTTCCATTCATCTCAGCGGTATTTAGGGGTTGGTCCACAGTTCATGCAGGTAGGACATGTTGGGCATGCTACTGGGATTTGTCAACATGGCCTTGCATTTGTGTTCTGTGGACTGTGTAATGTTGTTATTTGGGACTCAATCGGATAACACACACTGGCAGTATGGCTGAGGCACAGGCCTTTGACAGGGGGCTGTAGGGCATTTGGTAGTGATGTAGCCCATCTGTAGCAGGCCAGTACATTCTGTCACTCCTACAGTCCCAGGCTGCAAGCCACTGGATTCCCCTGTGTGACAGCGTAGGTGTGCGAGCTGTTAAGGGCAATAATTCCTGTCCTTATTAATCCATTGATGTGGATGCTGGCAGGGTGCTGCTTACAGGTAGGGACACACCTGCATGGGACACCTCTTCAGCATGTTGCATTCTGTGGGTATTCCCATACAGAAGTGGGGGTCATACTGTATTCATTCCCAACAGCAGTGATATGACCTGTGATGAACCTGTGGCTGATGGTGGGGTGAGCTGAGTGCATGTGTGCTATGGAAGCTTCTTGTAGCTGGCTCACATATATACCTGGGACATTCCCCTTATGCTGGCTTGTGTGAGGACATCAGCAGTTTCTCATTACTTCATAAGTGTGCCTTCTGTGGTCTGGCAGTGATTGACCAGACTACATCAATATTCCATACTACACAGACAACTAATGTGCTGCTAACCTGTATGTACATTTCCAAAGGTGTGTGCATTTGACAGTTACATTTTATATACTCTGTCTAGGGTACTTCCACCTGTGTACTGTGTGTATGTCTGGGCCCACATCCATGGCATGTCCATCTTTCAGATGGTGACAGATATTACATCTGATGAATGAGTATGGATGACTGCTGGATTGGATCTTGCTGGGATGAATTGTGTTTGGCACTGCAGTTGTCAGAACATGACCCTGTCATCAACAGTACTGGCCACATGGCACCGGAACACAACCCTCCATGCCTACATGCTGACCACTTCCACACAATATACAACACACAACAACCTAACACACAGAGCCCTTGTACATGTGCAACAATCTATCCTGCTAATTTGGCCAGCTCAGGTAATCTGTGCTCTATTGTTATTAAACCCACACGTACATGTTACTACATTTCTATGTAGGATTGTGTGAGGGGGGCACACCTGACAACTGTAAACATTTGCTATGACTGTACTGGTATTTCAGGTACTCTGTTGGCTTCCATTTCATTCTCTATTCTGACCTATCATGCAGACTAGAGGCATAACAGTGGAGTACAGATCTAAGGTTTTATTGACCTACATTTCAGTTTCAGACTTCTTACCCTTCAGAACTAACATCCAACTGCCTCCTGTTGTAGTCTGTCTGTGTATGTCTGGAGAAGGGCTGTTCTTCATTGCCATCAATTGGAGGCCTTAGCACAGCCTTTCTTTGTAGTCATCTACACCTGTCCTGCTGGATGAGACTCTGGTTGGGTATGTTAGCCTCACTGACAAGCATGTGTGTGTCTTATGGACACACATTTGACCCACCACATGTCCTGCAGTGGGATTTGTCACCTTGTCTAGTACTGCCTGTGCTGGACTTGGCAATGGTGGGGGGCTGTGTGGCCCTGCCCCATGCTGTTCCTGCTGCAGCTGTTTCCACAGGATCATACTGTGTAGCATGGCAGATGCAACAAAAATTTGTGTACATGTAGTTGGAGAGTATTGCAAGGCTCCACCGGATATGTCCATCCACTGGAACCGTGACTTGAGCATCCCAAACACACGCTCTATTATGATACTGGTTTGTGCGTGTGTCTTATTATGGAGTTCTTGTTCAGGTGTGTGTGCATTTCTGATGGGTGTCATCAGCCAGGGCTCCAGTGCGTAACCAGCATCCCACACTAGGTGGGCATATGCAATGTCCCCACTGGCAAATCTTTGGTACAGCTGTGTCATATGCCAGATGTGGGAGTCATGATAGCTTCCAGGGCTGCCTGCACACACATTCATTATAATGCCCTGGGCATCACATATGAACTGGCAGTTAATGGAGGAGAAACCCTTGCAGTTTATGTAGACCCTACCCTTCTCACTGGGTGATGCTTTGATGTGTATGTGTGTGCAGTCTATAGCACCCACTACCTCAGGGTATTCTGCTATTTGGTGGAAGAGACGCATATTGCTGGTCAACACTTCACAGGTGATGTGGAAATATATGTGCTCACCGGCATGTGCTGATATGGCATCCAGGAACTGTTGGAGTACCCTGGATGCTGATGCCTGTGAGATCCCCATGATATCCTCAGTTAGCCTTTGGAAGGTACATGTGGCTAGTATTCTTAATCCTACACATACCTTGGTATCCACTGGGATGGGTTCCTTTCTGTTGGTTCTGTGTGTGAGGCATGGCCGGCACAGCTCAACAATTTGCTGTAGGAGGTTCCTGTCTACCCTATAGTGCTCCACTATCTCCAGCTCATGTAGCCCCTGGTAAGTTACCCTGGGTCTGTACACTCTTCTCCTTCTCCTCACTGTGGGTTAGTCATCAGCATTCTCATCCTCACTACCCTCAGCCTCTACCACATATTAAGTTATGAGAGCGACAGCAGCCCCTATGATTTTGTTCGTTTTGTTAGGTAAAATTTCCCCATTTGTGTACACCGGTGGTGTAGAATTTGTGGGAAAAAACAAAGTGAAAGGTGTTTGCATAGTTTATAGCAGTGTGCTGGGCTGGGCTGTTGCCTGTGTAATTAGCTGATTCTGATACATTTCACCTGACAGCTATGTTAGTTCTTCTTGATTACCTTCCTACTGCTGTTTTCCCTTCCCATTGCCTTCCCGTTTAAGCACCAAGGTGCGCCATGCATACCCAGTGCTCAGATGTGAACAGAGCTGTTATTTCCTGTTTTTTTTTTTTTTAAACCCGTAGCACAGCGCCCACACATGTTTAGGCAGTGTAAACACTGCTAGGCTGCCTCAGACACACACCCTTCCTTAGCTGTGCTTAGCTGAGGGCAAACACGAGACACTGTGCTCCAATAAGCTTACAGCAGTCATGACACTCCCCCTCATGAGGTCATCTAGCTCTTAGGCTTAGACCATGGTGTTATTGCACCTACACAGTTGGGTGCAAGCTAGCACTGAGGGGAAATCTGTGATTCAGTATCATTCCCCTCATTTGCATAGAACTGACTGCTAATGCATGGTTACAAAACTGACACTGAGCCTTCCCCCATTGACTATTATGGCAAAATGATGATTTTGGTTTAAAAGCTTATTTCAAGCTTTTTTTCTTATTTTCGGGCCAATCCCGTTTGTGCACCACTGCCCAACGCTTAAATGGCTGAAATCAGCAAAAAAAAGTTATTTTTTATAGTTTTGAAACTATTTTTCATCTCTATGGCCATATATTTTGCCACTGGCATGCCTAACCCTTATAATGCATGCTTATTTATGAGCTGTCATGCCTCAGTTTTATAGTTTTCTGAAATGTATTCAACTACTGGCTAAATACATTTCTGCAGTCTACACTATTCCTGGACGGATGCTTGCCTGCTTCCTGGATCACTAATTCACCTCATTTGTATGGTTTTCACCAGCAAATGAGGTAATTAGCATATAGGGGCTGTGTCCATGGAGGAATAGTGCAGGAGTGCTCGTGCACGTCCCAGGAGCTCATTCCTGGATTGCACATCAGTCATATTGCCTGCAGCAGCTCTTTCATTATTCCTGCACACCATGCAGAGCTTGCTGAATCCTGGTGTATATGTCTGCATGGCAATGCGTGGTGAGCAGCAGCACTAATTGCATATTCATGCTGTGCACTGCATTTAAATGTAAATAAGTGTGGTTTTGTGGCTGACCAGCTGGCAAACTATGTGACACAACATGAATAGCAAACATGTTTAACTAAGAGCACTGTAGGCTAGTGGGTTTGCACAGAATGCGACAATGATCACCAGGGCTTAACATATAATACTTCTCATATCTCTCAGTCGCTTAGTGCAAGAAATCTGGGCAAAGCACAACATAATGGGGGGACAAATGACCCAGAAATAAGGACTGATTTTACATATTTGCTCTTTTAAACTTAGAAATGGGCTAGAATAAAAAGGGTTTGTGTGAAGATACATTTTCTGAAGGATTTGAAGTCTGAAACTCAAATGTGTGTAATTATTGCATGCCATCCGTCCTGAGATCATCTCAGTGATATGTCAGGAAACCACAGGTCTTATAAGGATCAGACCAAAAGATGTGTAAGACAAAAATCTGGCAATTCTGCAAAAATCCGGACAGTGGAGAGGTATGATAGTTATATATATGGTCCAAACACAGTACAGGATAGTGTATACAGTGCAGAGTATTGTGAAATCCAATTCCTGGAATTCCATACCAATGTTGTGTAAATGATCAATAAGGGTGCATGGACTGCCATGTAAAATAAACACTCAGGGGAATGAACACAGAGAAAGAGGACAGGTGAAGCAACCTAATGTACAGCAGATGAGGATATGTCAATGGAAGACAGCTGTAGCAGCGACACCAATCACATATCAGTCTGGTACAGTAGGGACTGCACAGTGAAAATGTGTATTATGTGAGTCACACAAGGTGACATAACAATGGGGAGGATGTCTTTGTGAGATAAGCATAAACAATGCAGAGGACATCTATCAGGGCTGTGATATACATTAGGGTATGGTGCATATTGTGAAGCTCTGCAAACTGATTTGCCTGAATATGAGTGTAATCTCAGTAGAGGTCTGTTGGGATTTGGGCACAGACAAATGCTCATGGATAACATTAAAAGAAGCAAGCACAGTCATGGACAATATCAGAATAATAACAATAGTGATCCCATGTCTCTGACATACATATGCGATTTAGAGTGATCAGAGATGATTCTATACAAAAACACCTGTACAACTATTATGACATGTCCATACTCTATGAAGGTAATCATGCACACTGTCTGGGCTCTGCTGGAGGTATTAGGAGGGACACTGCTATACCTGTATACAACATTGTGATTGATACAGGGTAGTTGCCTGGTGTGCATGGAGATATGTATGGAACATTCCACACTGCACGAATGTTGCCCATGCCAGAAATGTTGTCAAACAGCTATGTATGCACTGTGGAACAGGTAGCACACATGCATCTGGTGTAACATACTCTAATTGTGTTACATACTAGGTAGTAGCCAGCACTGTTACCACATGCTGGTGGATGTTCCACTTACCATCTACCCCAGGACACAGGTCACATACCCATAAGGTGTGATGTCTACATTATAATTGGGTTGTGTGTTTGTTTTCATGATGTAACAAATCCCACCATGTTTCTGTGCCATTGCAGGTATTGTCATGTCTGTGGCAGCAATCTTTGGTGTGTGTTGATACTGCCTGTATTATACTAATATCAGAGTTGGAATAAATGATTGCCCACAATCTGTAGTCCTTCAGAAAGCTGTTTGGCACAGAATGTGAATATTATCTGTGATGTCTTGTCACTTAAATAATGGACAGGAAGGGGTGTAGTAGACAGCCCAGATGTGCAGACCTCCTCACTAGACCTGAGATATAGGTCACTTCACAGATGCCATGTATGTGATCCAGTAGTCTACCCACTTAGGATGTAAGTGTTTATGGCCACATCTGATAGTATTGATTGAATGCCTCAGTCTGGATTTGTGTCAAATGCCTGGGCTTGACAAATTCAAAATGATGATAGTGTTGCCATTGTGCATGCCTTCAATGATCTCTTTGAGGACATCTAACAGATGTACAGACATAAAGTAGCATTAACAACTCACACAGGTCTGTTGCACACAACTGAGATTTTACTAGTGTCCATTTACAAAAGGTCCATGATGACATGTTGGTCTACCTCACAGATGAGTAGAGTCAGGATGTGTCTATACATGTTGCCCCCCCCACAACTCAGACAGATGCATGTTGATGTACACCCTTCTATAGTAACATAGTCTGTGTGGAGGGTGTGTTGAAGTGTGTATTCAACCATAACAGGAAGGTGTATGTGATTTGTCACATGATAGGTGATTTCTGATGTTGTCACAACCCAGTGATTCTGTGTAATAGGCCTCAATGAAGGTAAGACAGTGCATACTGGCTGTCCTGATCTGGCCTAGGGTTTCCGCACAATACCCCATGCAGGTATCATTGAGAAACTTTCCTAGCTGGGGATTAAACCTTACATCATTAGATGGGCAACCAGGTGGCTAACTGAAAGAACACATATTGTGAAAGTTGGTGAATCAACCTGTACCAGTAGAGCTGTCACCACTGGCATGCTCCAGGGATCTGTGCTTGGCCCTTCACTGTTTGGAATCTATTTTTTGACAGTTCAGGATAAAATATACTGCCTTTGGCTTGCCATGTCTGTTGATTCCAGCATACTGGGTGCAATCATTGAGTCCAACTATGATGATAACATACTACAGGAGGGGCTAACACAGAGAAATAATTGGTGACAAAGCAACATGATCTACATATAAATGCAAACATGTGTCGTTATTTTGCCCTTCTTCAAAGTGGAATTCTCTGCTAATTACAGCATTGACAACAGTCTCGCTATGCAGAAACCCAGTTATGCAAGCACTGGGAACACATATACATAGCAATCTGAACTTCGACTTTCAAGTCGCCACAATGGTATTAAAAGCCTATGTTGTGCACATCATAAGTCAAGCCATTATATTCTGATCTGGGGATTATATTACAGCACTGTACTCAAACCTCATCAGAACACTAATATAGAGTATAGGGGTCTGAATGGAGAGATGATAAGTCAGCAAGCAAAGGAGAGGAGTATTGCTGAAACTGAATTCATCCTCATGTTTTGGTGAGTACATTCACAAGGTGTACCCTGTTTTTCACAAAATCTCACCAAAATGGCACTGATGTATAGAATGTATTTTATATACCATATATCATGGACAAATGTAGGTCAAAAATTAAAAAATATAGCTGGGTGCATAAGGCCCAGGATAAAAGAGTGCCCAATCCTGATAGGTGCAATGGTGCCAAGACTGGAAAAAATGACAGTATAGAATCCTCAAAATATGAAAACATAACTACAATGGGGCTGGGCTAGGCCCAGGGGGAGGATGGACCCACTGTTGTAGAAGGAGGTAGCAGTCCACTAAAATCACCAAAACTGATAGGCCAAAGAAGAGCCATAAAGATGGTAGAGTGGACTATTGAGGATAAGAAAGAAATTCTGTATGATTACTATTATACAAAAAGCTCAGAATTTTCAGACACAAGATATACAAAAATATTAAGAGAGAAATTAGAGGAAAGAAAAATACAAAATACTGTCAGAAGAATCAAATAAAAATTTGTGTTCATTAATACAACAAATTTGTGAAAAACACTATCTAGACCAAGACGCTTTGATCTGTTTGGAAAAAGAAGCATCTGAGGAAGTGTGAAATATAAACAACAAAACCTAGTGATTTTTGAAAAGTATAAACAATTGTAGACATGGGAAAGAAAGAGAAATCTGATATGGTATAATATTTATAAAAGATGAAAGCCAGATTAATCAATACAAAGAAGGCAGCCCCAAATATATTCAAAGAGAAATAGAGTTAAAGGCATCCAGATATGGAAATCTTCACAATAAAAAAATAATAATATCACAAAGAGGGAATGTAGAAAAAGAAGATTAGTACAGTAGAAGTTAAAAAAATAGAAGTTGAAGTTATGGAATGCCTGCAAAGTGAAGGATTTGATGTAGAAGGTCTAATACAGGTTACATCACATAATGGAACGAGTGCCCAAAGTAAGAAGAAACAGAAAGATTAGGAGACATCTGAAGAAGAAATATGGACATGGGAAAGAAAAGGAGATTTAATATGGTGTAATAATTGTGCAAAGGAGTAAGCAAAACCAATCAATACAAAAACAGCATCACCAAAGATATTTGAAGAGAAATACAGGCAAAGGAATCTGGGCATGAAAAACTTTACAGTACAAAAAAAAAGAAAACAAAGAGGAAAAGTAGAAAAGAAGTTTAGTAGTGGAGAAGTTAAAAAAATAGAAACTGAGATTATGGTGTACCTGTGAAGTGAATGATTCCATGTATTAAATCTAACTCAAAAAGCACTACAGCAGGATAGAGCAATAAACATCCAAATTAAGGAGAAACCAGTGGAACAAGAAGCAATTGACCAGTTGCCATATGAAGATATTTTGGAGCCTTCCACAGGAAATCAATATAAACATTCACTTGGAGCTGGACAGCAAGGGAAGGAATAGGAAACTGCAACAACTCTGACACAGTCAATATTGAAGAGTAATAGACCAGTGAGTTCCCATATGACAGAGGAACAGATGATACAGGATGAAATTGAAGAGAATGTGCCGCAGGAAAATGCTATAGAACTTTCTCTAGAACGCCTGCAGAAAATGGAGAACAAAAAATGTGTCCTAAGTTTAGAAGAAAATGAGCTAAGAGAAGAGGGCTTGATTTAAGAGAGATAAATAGACATATTAAGATCAATGAAAGAGACTGCAGAAGGTCAACAAAACCAAAAACATCAGAAGTTTTATAAAACAAATAAACACAGTAATTGGGACTGTCCATAGAGATCCATGTGCTATAAGAGAAGTAAACAGTATATATAAATGTGCAGCTAAATTACTAACTGATAAAATTCTACCACAAGAACATAGGGTAATAAGGGAAAGGAAGGGGAGAAATCAAATGCCATCATGGAAGTATCGAAGAGAGAAAACTATAAAGAAATTAAGACAAGAAATGTCACTATTAGAGGAATATAGAAGAAATAAATCAATAAAAATACTCAGAAAGATAGATGTGATAAAAGCGTTATATTATAAGTATTATAACGGATCAGGATCTGTCTTGCACTATTGCAAATAACTAAAAATCTCAGCACAGGCAGAAAAACTTAGAAGACACACAGGTAAATATAATGGAAGAGTAGAAAGTAAGCAATTTATTGATGACCCCAAAAAGTTCCATAGAGAATTGGGAAACAAGGCAAAAGGAATTGAAAAAACACCCAAAAAAGATGAAATAGATACATTTTGGAGAAACATCTATGAAGATCCTGTGGAACATAACAAAGATGCTAAATGAATAGAAGATGTAAAAGAAAGAAGTTAGGAAATGCTTCCAATTGGAAAACCTCAGGCCCAGATGCAGTACCTAACTTTTGGCTCAAAGTATTAACATCTTTGCACAAAAATTTAGCTGTAAGGAAGAACTTTGGTTAACAACAGGAAAAACAATGCTCCTACTTAAGAGTGAACATGCAAATTATCCTAAAAATTATAGACCAATAACTTGCCTTCCAATGACGTATAAACTATACACCAGAATCAATACCGACAGACTTTGTAGTCATTTAGAAGAAAATTCAATCATGGCAATAGAACAAAAGGGCAATAAAAGAACGTTATATGGAATAAAGGATCATTTGTTGCTAAATAAAGCAATAATAGAGAACTGTAAAAAAGGGGAAGAATCTAAGTAAGGCATGGATTGCCTACAAAAAAGGATTTGACAGTATCCCACATTCATGGATAAAACAGTGCTTAAAAATGTTTAAGATGCACAATACAATGATACATTACATTACAGTGATCATGAACCAGTGGCAGACCACTTTCCAATTAAGCCATGAGAAAGGACATATTATTATTCCAGGGATACAAATTCAAAGAGGGATATTCCAGGATGACTCCCTGTCACCACTGCTCTTTTGTTTTAGGCCACAGCTATAATCTGGCTCCTAGAAAACAACATAGGGTAAAGACTTCTCACCTTCTTTTTGTCAATGATTTAAAACTGTTTAGCTCATCTGATGAGGAACTGAAAGCACAACTGCAAGTAGTCAAAACTTTTTCAAATGATATAAGAATGTTCTTTGGTCTTGATAAATATGCAAAAGCCACCTTTAAGCAGGAAAACCACAGCACCACAGCACCAAGAAAACATCAGTTTGGGACAAGTATGTGATATAAAAAAACTTGAACAAGAGGGACTGTATAAATATTTGGAAACTGATGAAGGATCAATGATAAAACATGAAGAAATGTGAATAAAACTTAGTATGGAATATTTTAGAAGACTTAAATTTTGAAAACAGCGTTGACAACAAGGAACAAAATTCAGGCTATAAACCAATTTTCTCTTCCTCTCCTAACTTACAGTTTTGGAGTGACTGACTGGCCGCAAAACATGTTTGATAGATTACAATGGAAAACAAGAAGGATGCTTCATGCTCATCAAATTATTTATAAAAATCACTGTATACCAAGATTATATATTCACCATTCCGAGTGAGGTATGGGCCTCCTTGAAGTTGATTACATGTATAGATCTACAATTGTGGGACTGCACATATATCTACTGACTTCACAAGACCCAAAAATAATGAATGTTTTGAAACATGAGGAGAATAAATCTAAGATGACTTCCCTGCTTTGTCTAGCAGAAGCATATCGGTGTCAAGCAGGAATGGAAATCAAACCAGAAGTAGAGAAAAATCAGGCAGCAACTGAATGTGCCAAAAAAACAAAAGAAAGAATATAAGATGAAAGGTCAGATGAGAAGGCAAGAAATGTGGAAAATGTATAAATATAGTTGCAAGTATAGAAAACTTCTGGAAGAACCTCATGTTGATCAGGATCAAATGCAGGAATGGTTAAGTAGAGGCAAATTCAAACCAAAAGATGAAAGGTTAATATTGGTGGCCCACGATAGTGGGCTACTTATACGTTGGTTTACAAAGACCATTGAACATGCGAGAGAAACAAACAAATGTAGGTGTTTTAAGACAGAATTGGAAGGCGTTGCACACTTTTTTGCTGGTTGTGAATTACTTATGGCAGAAAGACTGTATACTGGAAGGAATAATAATGTAGCAAGACTGCTGCACTGGTAATTATGCAAATATTATGGTACTGAAGTGGCTGAAAAACACTAGAAACATGAGCCACAAAGCATTATAGAAAATGATGAAGTCTACATTACATGGGCTCACCCATTACTAACAGTTCAAAAGATAGATAGAAAACGAGATATAGTGGTCCATGAAAAGAAGAAAAAACTAGCATTGATGGTTGAAATCACTACAGCCAGTGACTACAGTGTCTTGTGTACATAAAGTCATAAAATATCAGGATTTGCAGGCGGAAATGAAAGCAATGTGGAAGAAAGATACCCAGACAGTTCCAATAGTAGTAGGAGCAACAGGTCTTATAAGAAAGAATCTATGGTCGTATTTAGATTTGTTACCAATACATGTAACTCCATACAAATTGCATAAGGAGTAATTACTGGGCATACTGCAGGTGCTGCAAAGAGCACTTGTGGCTGACATCAAAGACTGAAACAATACAAATTGCATGAACTTTAATCATACTTTGACTTATTAATGGGGTCCATTCCTGTCATGGTATTTGAAACCCAAAAGACTTGGAGAAATTAAAAAAAAGAGTATAATCCTCTCTTTTGCATGTACCTCACCAGACACATGCAACAGCTGAAGAGACCACAGGGGCTTCTCACCAAGAAAACAGAGGTCCTACAAATCATCCCATGATGTATGTGCATAGACTGAAAGCCATGTCATGTTATCTGTATCATACAGGATGAGGTGACAAGTCTCTGACCCTGCTCTGGTGGGAATAGTGCACATTCACAAATCAGATATAGCTGATATCAGCAGTGTCTGTTGAAAATATGGCAATAACAGTGTCCCACATGCTGGTATAAAATGCACTGCAATGTCAAGCAAGTGGACACACCCCAATTGAATGCAGTGAGAATATAACCTCTACCTATCTAGGTACATGGACTACAGAACTCTATATTTAAGGCAAGTGCCACAGCTGATGTCTGACTTGCAGTGTCTTGGACAGGAGTTTTTAGCTGATGACATCAGCAGTGTCTGGTAAGGAGAAAATGGCAATAACCATGTGTCCCACATGCTGTTGTAAAAGGCTGTCTTTAATGTCAGCCAAGAGCACACACACACACACACACACACACACACACACACACACACACACACACACACACACACACACACACACATACTCACACACACACACTCACACACACACACTCACACACTCACACACACACACACACACACACACACACACACACACAGTTGACTGCAGTGAGAATAGAACCTCTACCTATATAAGGTAGACAAGCTCCATAACTCAGTAATTGACTGAGGTGCCACAGCACAAATCTCTTACAAGGCCGCAGGCTAACGTACATACGTAAATACAGAGGAGTGGCAATCGCTGAGAGATACATTTATCTCTCCAGCATGTTTTGTTTATCTCACAGGATAGGTTGACATCCCTAGAGAAAGTTATTCTTGTCCCATTTTATTTGTGGATGTCCAGCAATTACATTAGGGTGAGGAGCAAGACTGCATAGTAGGCCAGACCCATGTTGCCTACTAGCAGCCTGTATGATACTGAGTAGAGTGACAGGGCTTTCAGTCTTTCCATGTATGTCATGTTTTGGAGGTTCTGGATTCTCTTGGTCAGAAACCTCTCTGGCCTCTCCAGTTACTGCAGGTGTCTGGTGAGGTACATAGAGAAAGGCGCCTTGTACTCGATTATTGGTCTTATAGGGATCGAGTACAGCAGACATGTGACCTCCCTGGTCTTGGATGCAATATCCTTAGTTATGAAGTGGGCAATATAGAATGTGTGTTTTACCACTATGGACACATAGCGATTGAAGTTTAGATTGCTATCAAACTGTGTTCCCAAGTTTCACACCACTGAGTTTGAGTTCAGAGGGGTGCTATGTATAACATCATTAGCAGGGCTACTTTTTTGCCAAAGACAACAGTGATGCATTTTCTTGCATTAAGTTTCAGTCTGTGAGCTTGGCACCAATCATTTGTTTGTGTCAGGCCTTTTCTATAATATGTTATTATTGTTGGGGGACTCTAAATGATTGGGCCCAGTTGACAGTCCTTTGCAAACTTGATAAGCCAAAGGCCATCTACCTTCACCTGGACTTCAGAGAAATAGTTTCCAAACATTAGAGGGCCCAGCACAGATCCTTGTGGTTCTCCACTTGTAGCTGGTCTACTGGTGGAGATGGACTCCCCAGCTTTGACAGTATGCATTCTGTTGGTGAGACAGTTTGTTACCCATCTAGTAATGTATAGGCTAATCTCAAGATGGGAATGTTTTTTCTGTGATACCTGCATGGGGAATTGTGTCAAAGGGTTTGGCTAAATCAAGATAGGCTGTATGTCCTGTTTTCTCTCATCCAGGGCTTTGAGAACATTATCAGAAAAGTACACTAGGTTTAATAAGCAAGATATACCCTTGACAAAACCAATATGGGTTGGGTCAAGAGTGTTGAAGGTCATTTATGTCAATTTGGATAAGGTTCATGATGAATCTTTCCATGCCCTTGCAGAGAAGGCTGGTTGGGATTATGGGTCAATAGTTCCCAGGGTCTGTTTATGGATGAGCAAGCATATTCCGCTATGAAGATAATTCTAATTCTGCATGTTACCAGACTGATATGCATTGCATATCACACAACATTTGATATTAATTTATGTAGTGTAGTTGATATATTTGTGAAAACGTACTGGAGACACCAGGGTTGCAAAGCATGGGGGAGGCAACATATGGCTGCATTGTAAATATGTGACATATTGTTTAGTTTAAGTTTTCATATGTAGTTTCATGGCATAAAAAGTAAAATAGACAGTAACCAGCACTAATACATTCTAAATTTTGCTTTGCATAGTGTAGCAGCGACCAGCGGGTTTGCATGATGGTTGTGAAAGTGTTTGCACATTCACATTATTTTCCCTATTTGTGTGTAGTTAAGCAGTGTGCAAAAAAGTCTGAGAGTTAATACTGAGTTTATGAAGCACAGCTACTGCTTAGCTAATTCTGTTGCAGCAGGTATAAATACATTGCTACATTTCTTTTTGAGCCCACATAATACTGGGTTATAATCAAGGTATATCTAATACTTTCCAATAAAGAATGATAATGCAATGACATCAATTCTTTATAGTACATGTGCTGCTGTGAGTTGGTTTAGTGCAACAGGTTTAAGTGGTATTGTGTGGTGGTAACTGCAGAATTGAAGGGTCACTCACCATCACTTGGCATTAGTGCATGATGCCAAATTCTACACAAACATAAAGGCCATAAAGTGAAGGGAGCCATTGTTTTTTTTACAACTTATGTGTGCTGTGTGTGATTCTATTTTTTGACCAGATTACAGGTGTTAAAATGGGGTAGATAGGAAAGTGGTGAAATTGGGAGCAAGCAGGGGAAAGAACAAAGGGAAAGCAATACAGGAATGTGCAGGAGGGTGGTAGGAAAGAACCATAGCTATACATTTCTTAATCAGTTTAAACTGATAATATATGCAGAATATTATCTAAATTTGGGCTGTCACCTCCAGAGAGTGGGTGACAATAACATAATCATGTTGTATAGCCAATTGGACCAAATCAAGTGTGTCAAGATGACATGTGTGAAATGGAGAGCTATGTATGGGACAATTTTTCTTTTGTGGGACGGGTGCTCATTTTTTTTTTTATTAAGTGAGGAATGCTGGGTAAGGGACATTGATATGTCTGTTCAGGTAAGTTGGGTAGGTAATGAAGCAAATGCAAAAAAAAAAGCAAGGCAAGAGACAGTGAGTGTGACGAACATGAAAGGCTGGGGGTCACCATGATTGGGCTGTGGGGGGGGGGGACAATACAGGCTCATGCCCATCAAACATGGAGACAGTGAGAATCAAGTCCTCACCGACTGGACTGTCATCACTGTCACCTTTCTCCTCTGGCAACTGGAGTACTGGACATTTTCTCCTCCTATGGAGCATGAGGAACAGCAGCCTCTCCATCTGGTGTAGATGTACACCAATGGTGCAATCCACAACCATACGCACCAACCCTGGCATCTCCTGTCAGGTGATGAAATCCCAGAGGGTACCACTACACCAGTTGCAGGGGCAGTACTACCTGAGGGCACAAGTAGTGCAGGGGCAGCAGAGGCAGTGCTGCCAAGTTGGGTCCCAGATGTGCTAGGTATCTGTGCTGAAACCTGTGGAGCATGGGAAGGCTGATTTACTGGGGCTATCCTACCTCACTGTGCTGTAGAGTGTTTAATGATGTGATATAGATGCATGACATGGAGACATTCTGATGACACATAATAGAAAATAAAAAAAGAGAGCTAATGATTGGGGCGAGAGAAAAAGGTGATAAAATTAGTACCATTATATGTGACATACAATTAATTAACACAATTATACAGCTATTTTATCTGAAGTATGACATTTAAGTATACATAATACCAAATGCAAACTATAACTACAGATTGCTGACAGTAATCCTTGAATTGTGCATATATTGCACATGTTTATATTCCGATTATACAGATTACAGTTAACAGCAGGGTATTTGTGCCACTTGTATAGAATTTAATTTAATGTAAATATTATTAAAGAAATGCAGTATTGTATAGTTGTGATTCATGATATTTGAACCCACAACTTCTGACCACAGTCTAATATTTGACTCCTAAAGCTGGCTTGTGCTACAGAGTAATGCATACATACTTGCTTTTACAGTTAGGATATGCATGCTCAATTTGCTACAACTGTATACAAATCTGTCTTTAACATTTAAACCTACAATAACACTTATTTTGTGGTGCATACATATCACTTGCTTCCCTCAGTCTCTCCATTCAAGCAACATGAGCCTGTCTATTGAATTTGCATTTGGCATTAGCCAGGGAAAGGACAGAAAAGAATAGAATAGCATTATACATACCAGTCTTGCCTATATTTAGCTTTCTAGCTCTTATGATCATACTTATACAGCTGAGGGATGTCCACAAACTTAAATTCATTCAAACAACAATTGAGGGCATCCCTTTTACAACTGTATAGGTCATTAAAATAATGTGTTCACTGCTCTCCAGCATGTGGGATTCCAGTAGCATGGGATACAGTCTGAGCCAAGCTATTCCATGTTTCAGACTTGCACTGGCAGCTGGAATTGTCCCCCAGAAGAAACGTTTGACTGCAGTGCATTACCAGACCTCCAGTAAATATGCTGGATTTCTGGACAGCCCATCTCTGCACCCTAAACTGGAAACTTTCCCATAAATGCCAGACGTGTACAATATCTGAACTACAGCAATGGCAACTGATTATTTCCTGCCAATTCCAGGTATCACGGTTACTAGTAGTGCGAAAACCTGAGCAATGATGCCAACCATGTTTGTTCAATGTTAATCAGCGATCAGCAATGACAAGCAGGGAGGGAATAAATACTTGAAATTGGAAGGTTAATCTTACACTTGGCCTTAGTTTGTGGGGTGTCTGATAATGCAACTTGGAAATATATATTGAAAATTGGAAGATAACAGTTAGGTGAATTTAGTTTGCAGGCATACACTGGGAGCATACATATCATGACCTGACACATTTGGTTTTGGCTTTGTACACTGCTAAAATTGATTTTGGAAATGTGGGATTCAAACCTAGGCATAAGGAACAAAACATTTTCTTCCACACTGTTCATCTTCTATCTTTGCCACAGAAGTACTGCTTAGACGTAATCAAGAATCATTCATGAATACAGGTGACAGTTTGAGGTGTTACACATGTATGTGTGTGACATGACAATGTTCTAGTATATAGATCTAGTTGTGTATGTGAGTTATATAATTTTGAAGGTCATGGAAGTCAAAATGTTGTAGACAGTATACCCTCATTCATACATCTGAAAACACAATAAGGGTGTCTTATCTTTCATACATATAATTCATATCAGCTCTACTATCTAAAGTGTTATAACTGAGAGTGAATATATTGGGAAGTGGAATAATAGTAAAAATGTATGGAATATCCTGTATTAGATCCCAGGACTATGTACATGGCAGTCCTACACTTACACTTGTTGCCACAAGAATGTTGAAGTAACACTTGTCTATTTTTCAGTTCATTGCTACAAACTCCACTGTTGCAATAGTGAAAATAGGTTGCCACCCTGTACTAGAACTCATAACTATCTGTACTCTCCCTTTTTGAATCCAGTCTGTTGTTCATATTTCATATCTCTAGACCATTTTATTTTTCTCCAGTGGGTAATATTGGAATGGTATCTTTTCTGTTTTATTTGGGAACAGTTATTTTGCAGTTATGAGATACTTATGTGTATTTTCTTTCTTCTGTATTTTAGGACAACTAGGCTTATGGCACACAGGCTTCTCAATCCCCCAAAAACACCTTTCAGTGACCCTGAGAATCAGGTTATTGTGGAAGCTTTTATGCAACATAGTACCTTTCTGCTTGAGAGGGGATGTGGACATATGTCAGGCAGAATCCAAATTTGGCAGCAGATAGTTTCAGATGATAATACAGGAGGGGGCCACAGTAAGACATATGATCAGGTGCTCCATAGGGACACTGACATGATTTCATTTGCACGGAGAAGAACAGCTGCAGTGGCCCGTGATCAGATGGGTACTAGTGGGGGCCTGCTACAGATTCATCCCTAACAGCAAATGAAGAGTCCCTGCCCACTGTCAGGGATCCACACAACTCCAAGGAAAGTGCAGAACAGCATGTCTGATATTGGTGTTACTGTTTCAGGGACAGCAAGTATGTCACAGGAGGAGCTTCCAGGTAAACTTTTGTATCTCAGTTGTTAAATACTGTTATATAGTAAAATATTTCATTTATATGTTAGTTCTGTTTAACAAGAAATTGGTTGGGGGGATTGAAGATTCCTACAGTTAACAACACATTCTGATTGATTACATATGGGGCTTCGGTTGGGCTTGTCATCCAATTTCTTGTTGAAAGTATAGTTAATGGACATATAAAGGGCAAAAAAGTTTTACCCCCTGTGTTACTTGTAATTGTGATGATGTTGTCCTTTCCTTTTGCTTATCTTCTTCAAGGACCAGCCAGCATGGGGGGGCATACCATCATTTGTATATGGCAAGCCAAATATTTTTATGTCAGTATTAATGAGCAGTTAAAAGAAATATATTAGTGCGGGATGTTGATGTCAGGAATGTCATGTGTATTGCCATACTGTCTGTAATAGTGGCACCACTGTTAGTTTGTTAGTATATACTGGACTATAGTAGTGTAGGTATTAATTTTTCCTGTGTTTGTTGCTTATTATCACAGGTGATCCTGACATTGGAAGTGTGGGACTTCTACCACCTGATGTCAGAGTATCGGCAGACTCTGATAATAATGGTGACCTAACAGAGGCACAGTTGGGGGATTCAGTGTTTAAATCTGACAGTGAGTTTTACATACAGTCATCCACTAAAATTCTATCAGACACAGCCAATAAGCCTATGCCCAACCATTCCAGTGAGCCCTCAGATACTGGACAGGTGGATGACAAGAAAATCAATTAGAAAAGTGTGGTTACTGCAGCTTCAGTCCCTGTTGACTCTGGCTGTAGAGAAAGTGTGGGTGAGGTGCCATGCAGGAGGGTTGTTAGGGATGCTAAGTGAGGCCTGCTGTCCATCATCCACCTGATCCAGGTGTGTTTTCCTGTGCTACTTGACATATGTTTAGGGCCATCATGGAGGCACAGGCATGTTCCCATAGGTCCTCCAGAGAAATGTTTAGGGGTGTAGATGTGGCACAGGCTGACATGTGTGACTGCCTCCACCATGTTACCGATTCACTGGATTGGATGAATGGCATATTAGAATGGGCAGTGTGATGGAACATCTGCTGGGAGGGGAATGACATCCTCATGGGTGTAGGTCATCCACATCATCTGCTGTTAGCTGACATGGCCATGCCTGATTACACTCTCATAGTGGTAATACTTCCAATACTCCATCAGTGGTTGAGTTGTCCACAACTAGACATGGCAGGCCATGGGGTCATGGTCTTTGGCATCTTCGCAAGGGAAGCTCATCCAGCCGACATCAGTCATGTTCAGGTAGCAGCAGTGCCTCTGACCGTGGGTATGGATGTGCCAGTTCAACTCCTGGCAGAGCCAGTCTGCATGATTGGGTAAGACAGCGATGATCTACTACCTCTACCATACACAGCTCACACCTGTCTAACATACCAAGATGAAGAGATAATACAGAGATTGGCTGTGTTCATTCAGGCACTCACACATTAATTTCACCTTGAGGACCCATGCACACACAAACACAACAGTTACATAGTTCAGCCATGAAGCTTAAAACTCATTTTGTCTCATTGGTCATTTGTTACTTTATCTGAATGTCTGCCTGCTTCTCTTTCTTACTCACACATACTCACCAACCTTTTATGTCAGCCTAGGCTTCCTGCCCCACCCCCAAATACCCTGCACAAGTGATGATAACTGCACCATATCCCTGTTTTATATCATATGGATTCAGGAATGCATAAGCTTTGTATCTGATGCTCAGGGTGCATAAGCTAAGTTACTGCTTAGTATATCTGCATTTGTGCCATTGAATTGGTAATTATACATTTGACTTATATTGGTCTTAGAAAGTTAGACAGTTGGTGGCATCAAACTTTTTTCATCATTATTGTTAATGATCTTTGTGAGGGTTGAGAAGTCTGAAACTGAAATGTGTATCATTACTTTCTAACTTATCTCTTGACTGACAAAGCGGGTCTATATTAGAACTCTGAACATTCAAAATTTGGAGTGTTCTAATATTGACCCATTTTCAGTGAACGCTGAAAATATCAAAGAAACAGAAAACCAAATTTTTTCCTAGGGAAAGAATTTGGTTGTCCATTTCTGTTGCTTCGGTATTTTCAGCACTGTGGTGGAAAGTTACAGGTCGGATTTAGGTAAGTGTTTGAGTGTGTGGACGGGAGGGTTAGGGCGGGTTATGTGAGTTAGGGTTAGGGCATGGGTCAGGTAAGTGTGCGATTGTGTGGACGTGAGGGTTAGGGCATGGTAGGTGAGTTAAAGATAGGGCACTGGTGAGGTGACTGTGCGATAGTGATGGACGTTAGGGTTAGGGTTTGGGTTAAGGTAAGTGGATAGTTAGTGGTGCATGTATAGTTTACTGTAGGGTTAGGTGTAAGAGTTTAGGTGTATGTGTGTGTGGATTGCTGTTTGTTTGGTGTGCTTGTGTTGAGTGTATGTATTTTGGAACAGCAATTTTTTTCCCCAGGAAAAAAATTGCTGTTCTGTATGTTCAATGTTTTAAATTTTCGATTCATAGGGTTCGATATTAGAACACTCGAAATTTTGAAGGTTCAGTGTTCTAATATAGACCCTTACAAAGCCATGTCTGTCCCAGCTCTGTTAGAAATGCTACATCTAAAGAAATCCCAATCCCTCCACACCACACGCTCCAGAGACCTCAACCTCATTACCACAATCAAAAGAACATGCTGGAGGGACAGGTTCATAACCCAGAGACTGCCCATGCTCTGGAATAGACTTCCCATACATGTCAAGCAGAGCACCTCATTGGCCCTCTTCAAGAGAAATCTTGATGAATGGATGGGAAATAGAAAGGTCACCCTGGGGTTCACTCCAGTGGCTGTACTTGATAGAGGCACTGGGAACTAAAGGCGGGTGGCACAATGCCAGGGCACTTCTGTAGGCTAGACTTGTGAAGGCTCCAGGGCCATTAGCCTGGTACACACCTATGAACCTAATGATTTGTTAAATATGTTTGAAAGGGAATATATTTACCAACATGAATTTTTTAAAAAATATGTGATAAAATGCTATAGGTACATCGATGATCTTATTTTTATTTGTCAAGATGGCATAGAGGTAGTACAGGATTTTGTTGCTGATTTACAACATAATCAATATAATTTGTCCTTTGTTTGCCTACAATTTGGAAAAGAAATTGATTTTCGGGATTACACCTTGTGGGCACTGATAGGGATGAGATTTTTACCTCAGTGTTT
Source organism: Protopterus annectens (assembly GCF_019279795.1). NCBI lineage: Eukaryota > Metazoa > Chordata > Ceratodontiformes > Protopteridae > Protopterus > Protopterus annectens. The sequence goes on from NC_056744.1 coordinate 172,357,126, forward strand.
AGAAAGTTTCATGATGGGGGCAATTCTTACATAGCTCCAGTTTTCATTCACTTCATCTAATTAATTCCTTACCTTATGGGGAATTGTTACGACTTCATAGAATTTGTAATAATATTGATGATTTATCCAAAGCTATTCTTTCTACCTCTCGAATGTGTTTTAAGTGAGGGTATTCTGTTATTACTATCTTTGATGCTTTTGATAAAATTTACAAGAGTTATGAACCTGAATATAATAAATTTAATCATGTGAGATATACACATGGTAGTAAAAATACACAATTGCTAGATAACCTATATGTGGTTATGACTTATAATATTCTTAGTGAACAGATACAAGAACAGATTAAATATTATTGGAAATTTTTGTTAAGAGATGAAAAGTTAAAAAAGTTATTGAATTAACATCCTATTTGTTTCTTATAAAAGAGGAGCCGGTTTAGCTGACAAAATAAAAAAATCTTATTTTATTGCCCCTGATGAAAGTTTAGTAGACAATTCACGAGGCAGGGGAACATTCCCCTGTGGTAAGTGTAATGTTTGGGATTTAGTGGTTCAAACTTAAATTTTACTGTTTTGGGGAATTTTTCATGTATTACTGAGGGGATTGTATATGCTTTACATTGTCCTTATAATCTAGTTTATATAAGTGAAAGTAAAAGAATGTTCAAGTGTCGAGTGCAGGAACATATTAGATATATTAAAAAATGTAAAGTAGGAAGTTCTATTGCTGTCCATTTTAAAGAATGTCACAATAGTGACTATAAATTATTACAAGCTACTATTTTAGAAAAGATTTTTGAAAAATTAGGTGATGAAACTACGTTAAAAGATACATTGCTGTTTAAAGAATATTTATTCGTAAATATAATACTCTGGTTCCATATGGTCTTAATTGTGAAATTAATTGGAAGTATTTGATTTAATTGTTTCTTTTAATTGATTTATTAATTGATTGTAGCTAGTATTTAAGGGGAGTGTTTTAGTACTTGGGTATATACTTCTTGAAGACTGGTGAAGTCGAGGCACTAAAATTTATGAATAAATTGGGGTCATTTTTTGTACCTTTTCTGGTTTGAATTTGTGGTTTTGCATACACAAGCTTTGTGTCTGATCCTCAGGGTGCATACCTGAGTTACTGCTTAGCATATCTGCATTTGTGCTGTTGAATTGGTAATTATACCTTATATTGGTCTTAGAAAGTTAGACAGTTGGTGGCATCAAACTTTTTTTCCATCATTGTTGTTAATGATCTTTGTGAGGGTTGTGAAGTCTGAAACAGAAGTGCATATCATTACTTTCTTACTTCTCTCTTGACTTACAAAGTCATGTCTGACCCAGCTCTGTTAGAAATGCTACATCTAAAGAAATCCCAATCGCTCTGCACCACATGCTCCAGAGACCTCAACCTCATTACCACAATCAAATGAACATGCTGGAGGGACAGGTTCATAACCCAGAGACTGCCTATGCTCTGGAATAGACTTCCCATACATGTGAAGCAGAGCACCTCATTGGCCCTCTTCAAAAGAAATCTTGATGAGTGGATGGGAAATAGAAAGTTTACCCTGGGGTTCTCTCCAGTGGCTCTACTTGATAGAGACACTGGGAACTAAAGTTGGGTGGCACAATTCCAGGGCACTTCTATGGGCTAGGTTTGTAAAGGCTCCAAGGCCGTTAGCCTAGTACACACCGATAAACCTAATGATTTTCCAGTACAAACATGTGATGCTAAACCGAGGACATGTGATGACCATCACTTCTTTGAGAGGTATGACTGTGTGAATCTTTGATATTTGAGGCCTACTACTTAATAATGGACACATAAATCAAACAAGTCTCTTGCTGTCACATGTTAAGATCATTTCTGTTCAAATCACCCACCTTTTACTTGCGTATACTACCAAATAAAAACATGCAAGGATATGGCAGTCTTTCATATCATTACACAATGCACTCCAGGTATAATAATTACCTTGTAAATCCAGCAGCTGCAACAGTCTTAGTTCAGGGCTGTCTCTGCCTAATGCAAGCAGTACACAGCCATTACATGGGTAGGTAAAGATTCTGAGTGTCACCTGGCATCAATGTTATTATATGTATGTGCATAGGAAGAAGGGTTTAGGCCCTCAGGTGGTGATTGAGTGTGCTATGCATTGTCTCTTAGCCAGTGTGAGGGCATATATACACACTTACATGTGCCTACAACCACAGCAGCTTCTGGTTCCCCCTCTGATTCCTCACCTGCGTGTGGCTGTGTCACCACAGCCACAGCCACAGCCTCATCTGCGTGTGGCTGTGGTGACCCTGCCATTGGTGGTAGGATGTATACACCTTCCCCTTGTTGTTCCTGCTGCAGTTGTTTTCTCAGGATGATGTTGTGTACCATGGCACAAGCTGTCAATATTTCAGTACATGCATGTGGATTGTACTTCATGGCTCTCCAAGATGTATCTAGGCACGGGAACTGTGACTTCAGCAGCCCAGACACACACTCTATGATATTTCTGGTTTGAGCATGTGCCTCATTATGGCATTCTTCAGCAGGTGCATGTGCATTTATGATGGGTGTCATCAGCCACGGATCCAATGTAAAACCTGTATCCCCCAGTAAATGATCCTGTGGGATATCCCCCCTAGTGATCATCTGATACAGTTGGGAGGTATGCCACATATGTGAGTTGTGGTAACCACCTGGGTTGCCAGCACACACATTCAAGATGATTCCCTTGGCATTACACATGACTTGGCAGTTAATAGAGTGAAAAACCTTTCTATTTATGTAGAGCCTTCCCTGATCTCCGGGTGGTGCCTTAATTTCTACATGTGTACAATGTACAGCACCCAGTACTTCAGGGTAGTGTACTACAGGGTAGAACTCCTGCATAGTTCTGGCTCTATACTTAGGAGTATGAAGAAAATATATGTGGTCGATAGCATGTTAGAGCATAGCATTCAGGAACTGATGAAGGATCCTGGAGGTTGATGCCTGTGACACCTGCAGCGTGCCCATGTTGGTCTCCAAAAGGTATCTGTAGCTAAAATTATAAGTGCTACACATACCTTTGTCTCCAGTGGGATGAGTTCCCCTCGGTTTGCCCTGGCTCTGAGTTTTGGACAACAGAGGCTGCAGAGTTCCTGTAGTGTGTTTGTATCCACCCTGTAGCTCTCTGCAATTTCCATGTCATGTAGACCTTGATAAGTTAACCAGGGTCTGAAAACTTTTCTCCTTTTTGGCCTTGGGCTATTAGCAGCAGCAGCATAGACGTCAACCTGTTGCACATACACATGAATTAAAGCAACAGCAGCCCCTAAGGTTGTTTCTGTGTAGACCCCTTTCTGTGTCTGTATTCCGATAGGTTTTAGAATTCACAGGGAAAGCCAGCACTGAGTCTACATGATTGCTTTATAGCTTGTTGAATAGCTCTTCCTTCATGCATTGGTTGAGGACCATGCGGCCTTTATCGAATCTGGCCAGTAATGTGATTTTTGTGGGTGAGGACCACCTGCTTTGTCCTTAGAAAAAGCAACAGGAACATATATATTATTTTATAGTTATACTTCGTTATTCATATTTCATCTAGTCAGAATGTTTACAGCCATACCATATCTTATAAAGAATGTTTTATCCCTTTTTTCTACTGTTCATAGTAACTACAGCTGTACAATAATGAATGTACTTTCAGGTGCAGTTTTCCAGCTTTATCTATCCATCTCTCTCTCTATCTAATCTGTCTATCTATCTATCTATCTATCTATCTATCTATCTATCTATCTATCTATCTATCTATCTGTCTATCTATCCATCTATCTATCTATTCATTTGTTTCATATTTGAAAGCTTAACCCCAATTATTGTGCAAATTAGAATCAGTAACAATGTAATTTAAAATAGGTTTAAAAGCAGATGTGGTAAAAGTAATAGCAATGATTGAAATTAGTTGTTTAATATATAACAGTAATAAACCCTTTACTGGAGTTACTGTATTTTTAAAATATCGAAGTCTATGGATCTTGTTAAGTATATCTCACAATATCAGGCTGATCATGAAAGCTAGCTGATTCCAGAAGACTAAGACAAGAAGAGGAGAAGATAACTATCCTGATGTCTTGAGACAGGGTGTCTGTCAGTGACCGTGAAATGTTTTTTTTTTCTCTGGTACCTTGAGACATGTCCTCTGTCAGATGACTTGAGACAGGGCCTTCAAATAGTCTGTACCCAGTTTGCTGACCGCCTGAGTAACCTTGCTTAGCAATTGAGCTGCAGTAGCACTTTTAGAAATGAATCACACATTTGGAAAAGGACACAGAATTTAAGACTACTTTTTTAAAGACACACCTGGTAGACACCAGTAACTAGATAAGTTCCTAACAAAGTTAGGATTTGACATGACCAGGATGTCCCAGTCATAAACATTGGTACAGAGCTTTGCAACTGCTGCAATCACATCAAATTTGCTCCAAAAATACATTCAAGTCCACCCAGACATATAGTTGTCCATATAGGCTTTGTCTATAATGTTCATTTCACAGAAAGAAAAGCTATTTCTAACCAATCTGAGTGCAGGATTCTTACCTTTCATAACCTGCAGGCAAACTGAGTCCAAATAGATACTGACACTGGGACAAAATTCTCGTGTTCCTTCTTGCTTAGTTACCAATGTACTTTGTACTTATCATGATGGTACTCAAGGTAGAGAATAAACTTAAATAACCCATTTATTGCCGAGTTTTATTGGTTAACCCCCAAACATAGGAACACTCAGACAGACACAGACACACATTCTATAATCATCTTATTCTGATGAATGAATTGGCTTATATGAAGTCAGCATGCAAGTCTATGTGAAATTGCTGACACTACAACATTCACTCTTACTTTCCAAGTTAAGGCTGGTAATTTTCTTATATTAGTCTTGAAAAATAATTTTCATTGCGTCATTGTCTCCATTACATTTTTTAAGGAAAAACTTGCAACATTATTTAAATATGAGCTCCCTTCCAGAACCATAAAGGAAAGTACAGTTGTGTAAGTTAAATGTATCACAGCAGTAGATGTTCGAATGATCACTGCAGCAGTAACCTTAGCTATATAGCCAATATGTCCTTGATATTTATGTGCTTATGTTTGTCCTTGGTGTCCCACAACTCTTGCTCTTTATCCCTCCTGAACTGCTCCTCAAGCAAATCCAAAATGTCTGTGGTAACTGACTGCTTTGAGGCAGGGAGGGAGAAGGGGAGACCTGGGTTTAAGGATATCTGTTGTCTCCAGCAAAAGATTTCTCTTCTGACAAACTTCAGCAATGACATTTGAAAATCTAAAGGGTGTTGATGCTGGAACCAAAGAGATTTCAGATACCACTGTATCCTTCTCATGTGGAGTTTTGCCAGGGATATCAAGAGAATTGTAGGTGCCTTGAGATCCAAATTCTTGAGGTATTCCATCACAGTTTCCAAAGTCTAAGTGGACATCCTTAGAAAAAGATCTTGATAAAGATGTATTTTTCTTGTAGAAGAAAATCTCTTTGAACTGAGGTGTCTAGTTGACATCACAGAAACACAATCCTGTGAGAAGGAGACAAGAAAGACTTTTGAATGTTCTATTGGGATCCCAGCATGTGTACGAGATCTTTGACCCAAGACAGAAAGATTCCTGGCACTTTGAAAAAGACTCTGCAAAGATAAGCAAGTTGTCTAAATATGGATATCCTGTAGCCTGCAATGAGGTAAAACTGAAGCTCGACACTTTGTGAGCACTCTTGGTCCAGCAGATAATCCAAATGGTAAGGCAAGGAACCGATAATGTAATCCAGAACCACAAAACCTTAAGAAATGTCTGACGTCTGGATGAATAGGGATGTGATGATAAACATCTTTTAAGCATAGCATTACCAGGAAACTTGAAAGAGGGAGTAGAGATAACAGGTTGCGAAGTGATATGATTTTAAATTTGGTAACTATCACCAACAGGTTTAGGAAAGAAAGATCCAGAACTGGTTTCCAAGCATTTTCTTTCGTTGGCACTAGGAACATCCTTGAATAAACACCTTTCCCCACCTGGTTAGGAAGAACTGGTTCTATTGCTCATTGGGACTGCATGTGATGAAGAACCAGTGGAAACAAAAGAGGCTCATATGGAGGATGAGGAATGATCACCCAGAAAGGAGGAATTTCCTCCCACTGCCATCTGTAACCTTGATGAATGATTTTAGGAACACATTTGTCTGAAACAATCTGTTACCAAAAACTAAAAATGTAAATTAAGACATTCTGGAAAAAAAGGGAGCCAGGATTGGAAGGGGGGGGGGGGGCACAAGATCTCTTGAAAAATCATTCAGACTTATCGGACTGTCCTTGGTTTTGGGAGACACAAGACTATGTTTTGGAACACCCCTGTCATTTCTTCTTAAATGTCTCTTTACCTGTTTTTTTTTTTTCACCAAAACTGGATAAGGAGATAGAAAATCCTTTGGAAAATTTGGAAAAAAGGTGGCTGAAAAATCTTAGAGATTCCCTGGATCAGCTTGCCCCTTTCATCACATTTATTGGTCTCCGCTGCTGCAGAGGGGTTACAATTAAATCCCTATCCAAGGAAGAATTTAAAATGTCATTTTTAACATCAGTTGAGAATACAGCCATTCAGACCTCAAAACAATAGCAGTGGCAATAGTCTGGAAGAAGTATCAACAGAATCATGCGCATTGGGAAAACAATGAATAGTGACTTGGCAATAGAAGAAACTAAGGTATTTAAAGCCGATTTTTCCTCACAAGAAGAAACTGCAGATAAAACATTCCTCATACTTTCACAATTTGTCAGAGCAAACTTTAATATGTGAGCCTGATAATTTTTGAAAATCAAAGTTGTAGAGGTAATAATTTTCACTTCCTTGTCAGAAAGATAAGGACTGGAATTAACTAAGCTAACTTCAATTAAGGGAGATCAGTATAATGGTTAAGGTGTTTACCTCACCAGTCACAAGGTGCAAGGTTCATTTCTCAGGCTCTGCACCAAAGTGGTTAAGGTGCTTGTTTTATATTCGGAGTTCAAGCCTACTCTAATAATATATCCCATTGGGGTTTGACTTTTGTAACACATGCAGTCAGAGTTTTATTTGTGAAAATTTGGGGTTGGGGATTGATATAATTGTTAAAGTATTTACGTTACAGATGCAATGTTCAAGGTTTGATTCTCATCCTTGAAAGGGAAATTAGCAAGGCATAAAATAACATACAAGGACAGCTAGCCTAGTACTTACCCATGAACCTGTGAATCTGTTATTAGCTAATGCTTTAATTGCTGGGTCAGGTTTGAGAATTGTGTATAACAATTTAAAAGACTGAAGAACTTTATACATCCTCTCTGCGTTTTTAGCGGCAGCTGACTGACTATCAGTAAAATTGCAGGCAGTAGCACACACATCCTTTAAAGCAGACAGAACAGTAGGAATGGATCTGGAAAACCTTCTGTAACAACTCATAGTACTTTTTCATGGACTGATAAACCTTGGCGCTCTCCCACTGAAAATAATGGCACCGTCTAGTAATAGTCTCAGAGAAAGAGAAACCCTCACCGGAAGAATCAGAAACTAAACTATCCTCTAAGTATGAATCCGAAATTTGAGGAAAAAAAATGGATCCAACCCTGCATCATCCTGTTAAGATTTAGAATCCTGAATCTCTTCAAGAAAAGAGGGATCTGTCTTTCTTTTTATTAGAAAGTACTTTGCAAGAAGGATCAATACCCTGAATTAAATTTGAGCCAGACCAGTAAACTACTCTGAAAATTGAGGAGGGTCAATACATGCTTGGTGTTCTGTTTCTTTTTGACAGGAAAAATGGGGTCAACTATGTTACTAATGGCAGCCACTGCTTTCTCAGAAATGGGCACAACATTCTGACACAACAGGGAAACCTTCCCTGTTCCCTACCCAGGACCAAAAAGAGTGGCTCTGTCTTGTCCACTGAGGGAACCCCAGCAACTGCATAGGATGTGGCTGACCCCTGATCATTAGTGGCTGTAGGTGCTATGCCAGAGGGATCCAGGGAAAACATGAGTGATCTAAGGTACAACAAATAGCCACAGCAGAGTCATCTACCTGCAGTTGAGGCAAATTGCTAGCCTGCTGTGGTGTCAAAGACTGTTTGCTTAATTATTATTATTTTTTTTTTGTTGCTGGAATAAGGACCGACTGTGGGACAAGTAGTCTGTTCCATGGTCAAGGGGAAAATGGTGCTTCTTTTCCAGGAAAGACTAGCAGCAATTGCTGTAAATACTACTGGTCCACAAAAGTTACCTTTTTGACAGAAAAACACAGTAAAATGCACAATAAAACACTATGCCGGGCCCCATAAATTAAAATAAACACACTTTCTCCGCAGAAAAAAATATTCAGTTACTTTACACCACTTTTAAATTGACAGAAAAAAATGAGTGCTATATTTTAAAGTATGTTACAATCTCCAGGCAGACCATTAAAACACAACATTCCTAACTTTTAAATAACTTTCCTAAAGAAGAAAGTAATCAAACATCAATAAAATTAAGGAAATGGAAGAATGGAAGTTATACTTTTTTCCCAAAGGGAACTTATCTGCCCATTAAAGGAAGTATAAGCCAACTGTCATTCCTCAAAAATCCCAAAGGATCATACTCCTCAGTGACAGTAAAGCTCTGAAGGAATTCATTTAAAAACTAGTCTATTAGTGAGCTCAGCAAAAGCTGCCTGACAGCTTGGTCATGTGGAAGGTGCTGTGAGGCTGTGGAAGCTAGCTAGTTATTATATTCGTGACAGGATATAAGGCTACCGCAGCAGTGATTAATATGATAAATACCCAATGAACTTTAATTAAAAATAATAGAGATTAAAGAGTAACGTAAAAAAAATTACTGCATACATAGATTTATCTGAAGTGATGAAATAATACAAAAATGGCTGCATATGCAAAATAGTCAGACAATTTCTGTTTTCTCATTATTTAATGCATTTTCTATTTATTGCAAACTTGTTTTGCATGGTTCTTTTCTGTATGGATGAAACAGCATGGGGCACCAAATATTAAATAATGTCAGATGATTGGATAACGGTGTCATCATTTTGAACATCTTGCATAACATTTTGAAATTCTTGTCAAAACCTGTTTAAAACTGGGACATTTATAAAACATATGAAACCACACCTTTACCTTCGAAGTACTATATTGTGAAGAATACTTGTTAAAGGTTGATGACAATCCTAAAGGTGCTAGAAAATATTTAGAAAGGAATTTTTACATAAATAAATGCCAGTTGATAAAGGATATCTTCATACTTATAGACTACAATACTTGAGACACATCTGTGAGATTTTCAACCTCTATGCCTTGTTCCTTGATATATTTGAATTGTGATTTTACTATTTACACTTTTGAATTCTTGTGACAGCATGAATCAAGATTAACTTAAACAAAATGTAATATGTTGAATTCTTGGGCTATTAAAATGTTGGCACTCTAAATGCCAAGTGCAGATGAGGTGAAAAAAAAAGACCAAAAGCAGAGGAGAAAAGCAAATTTAGAAATTTGCTCTTCTCCTTTTAACTTATTTTTGCAAGGGGGGGCAAGCCCCCACACCCCTGAACTTTAAATATATATATATATATATATATATATATATATATATATATATATATATATATATATATATATAAAATTGCAATACCTTGGAGAAAAGGGAATATTTCAAGAAATGGCATCTTGGACTTGGTATATTTAAGTACGTTCTTTCAGCCATTCAGTCCCCATATTTCGGAATTCTCTCTAGCAGGTCCCAACTTATCAAAAGGTTACAGCATTCTCATTAAGATCAAATCATAGAGGTTGTCAGAAGTCTGATGAAGACTTGCACTTTCCAATGTCAATATATTTAAGAGACAAAGCTCTTACATGATGTATTTAAATTGGGGTATAAATATTTTCTTTATGTTTAAGATCTACTTTTTTCAGCTTTACGATTTGATGATACTCTTTCTGTGGGCTTGAGTGAGAGAAACGTATTTCTAGTAACGTTTAGAATTCTTGTATTGTTGTTATGGACAGTAATACAAAATCAAAGTATAGATAATTGATACGTTTCTCTCCCTGTGAGAAAGATTACCTTAAGCAAAGGGATGACAGGACTTAACTGAATAAGCAGCTTTCAGTCAGCAACACTTATCTGAGAATGAGAGAGTGCTCACTATGAAATCATGTATTTTCTGGCATATTCTTTTCAGATTATGGCATTTTATGCTAATGATTAGGCAGAAGTATAAGATATAGTTCTACTGGGTGTCTGCTCCTATCATGTGTCATATTTTTATCTGGGGAATGCCTGTCAAACTTTTGAGACATTTGTTACTTATGTTAATAAATGTTGTGCATTATTGTTCATTGCTGGCAACGTTATTTATTCCAGGCAAATGCCACTTTGAGATTTTTATCTCCAGTATATGCTTGCAAGTATAAGCCTGTATAATAGTTTGGAAACGTTAAAATATTTTTATACTGAGTTCACACATCCTGTGATATAAAAGGTCTTGTGCATTTGCTATCCTAAGAGATCATAGATTCTAAATCTGCAACATTATACCAGGGTAGTCACAATGTGATAAAAAAACAGCACCACAAACCATTTAAAAATAAAAAAATACATAAACAAAATGAATACATGTCAGTACACACTTGCCTAAAAATTAAATATATATCACAAAAAGACAATTACTTCTGCAGAAGGCAAATGACTTACTTCAACTCTCATGTAGGTAGTTCTCCCATTCTCATTCTGTTGTCCTAACTTTATCTTACTCTCAGGCTGCACCAGTTAAGAAAAAGAGCAAAGCTGAAACAAATAATAATAATATTAATAGCAATAATGATGATGATGATGATGATAAACATATTGCTGTTTCTTCAAGACTATGCCACTTCTACTGAAAGAACAAGCTTTTTTAGGGAATCTTGTTACATATTTCTTAAAATCTAGCAGCAACATGACAAAATCAATGAATGTAAGGAAGTCAGCTTTGATGACTGGTGGAGAAAACAAATGAAATAATTATTTTGATTTACGTTATACAGGGATAGAGCCATTTTATTATCAGAAATAATTTATATTCTATATTATAATGCCTTTACAAAATCCTTGTATATACCCTTTCTTACCAGCAAGAAGACTGCTATGCATGTCGCTAAATTTCTTCCTGAAATTTATGTCATTATGCTGGTGCCGCCATGTCTTTTCCCTGGTATTAAGAACATTTAATATGTAGCTTGTATTGATATTATCCAGTGCTCTATCTTTGTTGGTGATAGGGCAGAGAGGTAAGAATATGAGCTGTAATTCCTATGGTATAGGGACTGATTACCTCAGCCCTCATTTGCTTATGGTGTAACCTCGAGCAATCACTTAACCAAATATTGTTCCAGGGTTGCCAAATGTGTATATTATTATTATTATTATTATTATTATTATTATTATTATCATTATTATTATTCCTATATTTATTTGTTTATTTTTTTGTATTTGCTTTGATTACCAGGAATGTCCAAATGGGCAGTTCACATTTTTAGCAAGGGCCCAGGGAGAAAAGTTCCATAGTACATCTTTTGCACAGGCAGTCAGCATGAGTTAACACAAAAAATATACTATACAATACTGATAAATGTCTATATATATATATATATATATATATATATGGTTTTTCCCAGGGAAAAAAATTGCTGATCCAAAACACATACACACAACACAAGCACACCAAACAAACAGAAATCCACACACATACACCTAAAAGCTGATACCTAACCCTACACTAAACTATGCACACACCACTAACTACCCACTTACCTTAACCCAAACCCTAACCCTAAGGTCCGTCACTATCGCACACTCACCTCACCCGCTTCCTAACCCTAACTCACTTAAATCTGCCCTAACCCTAACTCACTTAAATCTGCCCTAACCCTCATGTCCACTCAATCGCACACACACCTAACCTGAGCCCTAACCCTAACTCACCTAAATCTCCCTAACACTCACATCCACACAATCGCACACTTACCTGAATCCGACTAGTAACTTTCCACCATAACACTGAAAATACCGAAGCAACATAAATGGACAACCGAATTCTTTCCCTAGAAAAAAATTCGAGTTTCTGCTGCTTCGATATTTTGCAATTTCACAAAAATAAGTCCGATCAATCAGCGTTCGCTTTTTTAAGCATTCAAGGATATAATATAGACCCTATATATATATATATATATATATATATATATATATATACACATATATACATATATAATGTACCTGTAATTACCAAGCTATATGCATTATATAATACTTACAGAGCATTAAACTCAAAGGCATCTATAAAACACAATATTTACAACATGTTAAGCTCATACTCAAACTGCAAAACATTCAGCATTATTTTACAGTCCCATTGAAATTTTAGTTCATAGACAGCAAATGAAATAAAAAATACATTTGTTTGATTTGATTACATAAGATGAGGACTTAGTAACAGGATTTTTATAAGGGCAGGACTGTTTTACTGATAGGCAATTTGTAATAGGATTTTTACCAGAACAGGACTGTTTTGTTGATAGGCATGATTTTGCTGCGATTATAAATCAGTTAGCAGTTACTAGGGTACAGCAAAGTAGTCAGCTGCACCAGGTGGCAGCTGTTAAAGTGTATGCTTGGCAGCTGTCTATGGTATGGGAGTGCAAAACAGGAATTCATTTCTGAAACCAGGAGAACAGTGCAGTTTCAAAAATTAATGCTAATACTGCATGTGTGGTTACTGATGCTGTGTGTGTGTGTTTGTGTGTGTGTGTGTGTGTGTGTGTGTGTGTGTGTGTGTGTGTGTGTGTGTGTGTGTGTGTGTGCGCGCGTGTGTAAATTCTCTGAAGCAAGCTGCTCATTACACTTTTAGCAAGTTTTAGACTTGTTTGCTTTACAACACAAAGTTAAGGAGAGTGGTGAGTGTTCAGGGAACTGCACAGAGCAACAGATGAGCTTGGTACAGTAGTGTTTTAAATTATAGCTGGGGTAAGAAAAGGTAATAAGCAGAGGTGCTGGAAGATGCTGAAGACTGTGGGAGGGGGTGTAGGTCCAGAGGGGCATGTAGTGACCTGAAAAGGGCATTTATACTTTTTTCTTCTGCTGTTAACTGTGATGCATAACGTGTTGATTATCAGCATATATGGTTAACTAGTTGCATTAAGAATAATTCCATGTAAATTTTATATTAAAATAATAAATGAAACTACTGCCTTTCATCAAACCATTTCAAGTATGAATGGGACATATACTTTTACCTGAAAGCATGGCCTTTGAGTATACCATTCACAAAGATGGCCTGTGTGCTAAGAAGTTGAATAAGTAAATGAAAGGAAGACAGACGTTGTAACAGGCAGTGCTAAATTCTGACTTCTGTGTGGCATTTGGGCATTCCAATGCTTAAATTACATAGTGGTGAACAACAATTGTAATTGCTATATGGCACGGACTCTATGGTTTCAGTCTGGTTTCTGGACATAGTCCACACGGCCTAGTGTACACTTTATATTATGAAAGTGTATATAGTGAAAACAGGTTGACAATTTCAAAATTCAGAATAAAAATTGTACACTGAGCTGTCAGCACTATAGTCAGAAATAGACTAAAACCAGAGTCCATGCTTCTGTTTCTCTTGCTATGTCCTAGCATATTGGAGACAATCAATGCTGGTTTCTGAGTTTGATTTAAAGAACACACACACACACACACATACACATGGTCACAGACTTTGCTACTTGAATCTGCATTATGGGTTTTCAGTCTAACTAGTACTTCAACTATAGAAAATAATATTGAAATAAAATACAAATTTACATGTATACATTTCGGGTTGTAGAAAAGTATAGTTGTATAGGTAAACGTGCTATAATGACAGAAGTTCGAATGATCCCTGCTGCAGTAGTTTAAGGTATATGTGTTATATCCTGCAAAGCTTCAGGGCATCTTCCGTGCACCCAAACCATTAGTTTGATCTGAACTCGCTAAAAAGACAGGTTTGGGCATCAAGACCTTCAGAGCCTTCATGCAAATGTCAGAGGGAGGCTGAGCCTGAGAACATTGCTAGGAATAATAATAAAAATAAATTAAAAAAGTGCCCCTGCAATGGCATAAAAACACACCAAAAAGAAAAAAAAAAACAACAAGGGGGATGGAGGGAGGGAGTGATCATTTGAACATCTACTGCTATGGCAAATTTATTTACACAACTTTACTATGTTCATCAGATTAAACATTGCTGCAGTGACCTGAGCTGTATGGGTAGATTACCATGGTTAAGAACAACTGGGAGGTGGAAGAAGAAAGGTACAGGAGCCCCAGGAGAATGGTTCTAGTAAAACTTAACCTAGACCTGGAGAAGGAATCTGGCTTGTTGCGCTTTGTGAAAGTATGTACAGAGGACCAAGTTGCTGCTTCTAGAATACTCTGAAGAAGTGGAGACTAGTATAGTGTGCAGTGCAAGTTTCCAAATCCAAGTAGGAATCCAAACAGAGATAAAACAAACAGATTTTTATTTACAAAATAAGATTAAGGATATGCACTTTCATCCTTAAAAATCAATCTTAGAAATGAAAATTGTTTGCTTTATCTCTGGATTTCTACTTGGATTTGCAGACTTGCACTGCATACCACAGTTGTGATTTCTTCAGTTTATTTGTAGTGTGATTGGTGACTGCTGGACCCCTTTTTTTTGTTTATTTGCTTCTAGAATACTGCTAGAATTCAATCTGTTCCAAAAAGCCATAGATATAGAAAAGGCCCTGGTAGAATTTGGCTTGACTCTGCCTGAAATAGTTTTGTTGTGGTGGGAATAACCAAAGGTAATAGCCCAAGATAGCCATTTGGAAATAGTGTGCTTTAACACAGGTTATCCCTTCTCCTTACCTTCACAAGAAATAAGCAACTGATCAAATATTTCTGAAAGATTTTGTAATGTCAACATAGCACCTGAACTGTCTGTGGACATCCGAGCTATGAATTATCCTTTCTCCCTCAATGTTGGGCTCTGGGAAGAGAGATGGATAGTTTGGCATTAAGTAAATGTGGATACCACTTTAAGCATGAAAGAAATCATGTACTGTGGAAAATTAAATAAGGTTAACTCACCATAAGAGTTTACAAGCTTACAACTCAGATGCTGTTTTTGCAGAGGTTAGAGCAAGCAGTAAAACAGTTTTCCACATTAAGAACCTCAAGTCAGCCAGATGAGTTGGTTTAAATGGAGCAAGAATCAGTTTCTCTAAGACAAAATTAATATCTCAAGGAGGAGCCACTGGGTTTCTTGGAGGTCTGTTATGCAAAACCCCTGTCAAAACATTTTGACATTGGTATGCCTTGAAAGAGGGGGATCCATGGGCAGACATGCTGAATTGGCAAACAAAGGAACCTTGACAGAGAAGTAATACAGGTGATAGGAAAGTAACTCTCACAAATATTGTAAAACAAGAGAAACACTATTCTGAATGGGTTCTGGTTATGTTTTTTGGCACCAACTAGAAACCATTTTCCATTTGCTAATATGTGGTTTTCAAGTAGAAGGCTTTCTTGCTCCCATTAGTGCCTCCTGCACATCCTCAGTAAACAGGTGCCTAAAACGTATGAAGACCATATCATCCACCCAGACAATTAAAGTTATTTGCTGGTTGGGTTGTATAAAATATTCCTGTTCTTAATTTTTTTTTTTAAACAAAAAAAAAATCTTTAATGAATTATCACATAACATAGGTAATCATACATTTATATAAATGAAAACAAACCATATTGACACATTTTCAGTTGCAAGCATTATACATCACTCATAATCTATCCAAGTATTGTCAGTTAAACGTTATAAAGCTCATTCGATCCCTGCCTTCTTTTAAACCTCATTCCTCCCACAAAACATTATTCTACATGTATTGTTCTGATAATATTCTATGTTACTTGCTCCTACCCATTTCTAAAGATTCCACCTCCAGTTGTTTTATCTCTGTTACTATATTCACTACTTCTAGTACAGCTGGTTTAGGCTTTGATTTCCATTTTCTAGTAATTGTTTTTCCCAGTCACCAGAATTAAACTCAGCAATGCCTTACTATGTCTAGACAATTCCAATTCTATACCACAGCTGAAAAAATAATTTCCTTAATTACATCAGTTTGTTCACCCATTATTTCTGATAGAGATATCTGCAAAGTCTGCCAACTCCTTACACTCCAAAATGCTAAAAGAAGGGAGAGCCGCTGTTGTGTGGGCCTGAAGGGAGTCACCACAGTAATCTTCCTTCTGAATCTACAGAACTATCCTGAATATCAGTGAAAAGGTTGGAAAAGCATACAGGAATATTTCTATCCAAGGAAAGGAAAAAGCATCAGTCTTCAAGGCCTTCCTTCATGAAGTCCTGAGGCAGAATTTTTCCAACTGATTGTTTATTGAGAAAGCAAAATGGCCTACTTTAGAAACTCCCCACAGATGACTTAGATCTTGAACAAGTTTCCATTCATCGGGGACTGCTTTTGTCCTGCCTAGCTTGTCTGCCACACAGTTTTGCTGAGATAGAACATAGGAAGTGGAGTGAGATTGTGCTGTATAGCTCTATCCTGTGATAACATGGCTAGTTTGCATAGAGAGTAAGACCTGGTTCTCCCTCCCTTTTTTATGTACCACATCACTGTGGTATTGTCCATAACAACTTGAAGTGGTCCTGGGCATCAAAGGTGATTTAGAGAGTTGAGTGCCTAGATAAGGGGAAGTATCTCTTTTACATTCATGTGCTTATGTCTCTCATTGATATCCCAGATAGTTTGCACTTTTTATCTCCCCTAACACTGATCCCCAAGTCCAAGGTGTATGTGGTGACTGACTAACTGTTTTGGAGCAGGAGATGAGAGGAAGAGACCTGGGTATTTGATGTCTCCACCAAGTGATTTCTCTTCTCACTCATTTCAGATCTTGAATCTGGAATGATAATGGGTGCTGGTGCTGGAACCAAAAAAGCCATACCTCTCAAATGTTTAGATTTTTACAGTTTGTCCAGATTTTTGTTTCATGTTTTTGGTATGTTTCTCATAAAATTGTGGTTTTCTGATAAAATATTGGCAAATCATTGAAGACTGAAATCAGAAAATAATAGCAGATATTTGAATATCAGAGTTCACAATCTTCATAAAATTCATGCTAATGCAACACCTGTTATTCTTCAACTTTCTAATTTGTAAAAACAATATTTAAAAATATCTCTATTTTGGAGCCTTCGCTCCCCCATTATTTATTTCTTTGTCCAGATTTATTGCTCTAAGAGATTGAAATGTATGAAAGAGACTTCAGATACTATTGTATCTTTCTCATGTAGAGTCTGGCCAGGTATCATGAGAACCATAGATGCCATGGGTCTCATAATGCTAAGGTATTCCCTCCCTTGCCCACTAAGGTGACCCTAACAGCCACAGAAAGCATTTCTAACTCCTTGTCCATAGTAGCTATATGTGCAATACCAGAGGCATTTGGGGAAAAAAAAAAACTGGAATAGATCTAAATATAGATACATGTTTTTTTTCCCTGTAGTAGAAAAGTTCTTTGTACTGAGATTCACTTGGAATTCTAGCCTGCACAGGAGATCTCTCACCAAAGAGAGAGATTCCTGACACATTTAAATATGGAAAAAAAATGGATACCCTATACCCTACAGTGTGCTATAACTGGAGCTAGACACTTTGCGAACACTCTTGGGGCAGTAGTTGGCCCAAAGGGTAAAGCAGAGAATAGATAATATGATTCAGACACATAAACACTTAAAAAAAATCTGAAGCCTTAATGGCTAGGAATGTGATGATAAGTGTCTTTTAAATCTAACTTTACCAAATATCTCAAATGTGGAAGAAGGTGGTAAGAAATTGTGTTGTGAAAGCATCTTGAATGTGAACACTATCAAAAAATTGGTTTAAGAAAAACTGTGCATAACTGATCTCCTGGCATTTTCTTTCTTTGGCATCAAAAACATTCTTAAATGAGAACTGATTTCCTACTGGGAAAGAGGAATTATTTATATTACCCCCTCCCCCAATAAAACATGTGATGTAGGACAGGACAGAACAGAAGCAGTTGGTCTGGTGGATGTAGAATAATTCCTAGCAAAGGATGGACCACTTCTCACTGCCATCTGTACCCCTGCTGAATCAGTGTCAGAAACCATTTGTCTGAAACAGCCTGGTGCTAAAGAGTGAAATGGAGATTCAGACTTTCTGGAAGGGATAACAGACTGCCAGAGTGGGAGGGTGACAAGGTCCCTTACATAGCCCTTCTAACTTATTTGAATGCCCTTTGCTCTAGGGGGTGTTCAAGCTTTCTTTTAGGGAACCTTTCTGCCTTTGTTTTTTAATGTCTGCTCACCAGTATATTGCTGAGACCATGTGTTTCTTGCCACAGTTGGACTAGGGAGCAAAACAAAAAAAAACCTTGAAAAATTTAGAGAAGGAGGCATAAAAGAAAATCTGAGAGATTGTCTGTATCAGCTTAATCCTCTCATCACATTTTTGTTAACCTTCCCACCAAAATCTCTTAACAAAAGTGAATTTAAAATGTCATTGTCCAACCTTTAGGAGGTTCTGAAAATGAAGCCAGGCAAAACCTTGTCAACACAATACCAGTGGCAACATCACTGGATATATTATCTACAGTCATAAACACACGTTAAATGAGTAGTGACCTGAAAATATAAAAGAAACTAAACCACATAAAGCAGATTTTCCTCACAGGAAGGAACTGTAGATAAAACATACCTCATATTTTCATGATTAGCCATAATAAACTTTAACACGTGGGCCATAGAATTCAAAATTCTAAAAACTGAAGTTGCAGAAGCAAACACTTTCTCCCCGAATATAAAAATTGTTTTACCATCCTTGTCAGAAGTGGAAGGATTTGAGTTAAATTTATTGTCAGCAGCTGGGATAACTAAAGCTATAGCTGGTGGGTCATGTTTGGGAAGAGTGTGTGAAAACCTAAATGACTAAGGAACTGTATAAGTTCTATTTGCCTTTTTTTAGGGGCAGCAGGCTGAGTGACAGTAAACTTGCAGCCAGTGACGCACACTTCCTTCAGAGCTAACAGAACTGGGGAAATGGGAGAAGGTTCTGGAAATTCCTTCTGTAACAGCTGATAGTATTTCTGGGGGACTGAGATACTTCAGTGTTCTCCCACTGACTACACTTGCACATTCTGGAAATACTCTAGAAAAAAGAAAATCATTGATTTGGAGATTCAGGTAACATGCTGCCCTCTGAATCTGAATCAGAAATCTGAAAGAAAAAAACTGTATCTGTTCCATCACATTCCTATCTGACTTTAATTTCTTGAATCACTTCAGGAAAAGAGGACTCCCATTTTTCTCTTACCAGAAACCACCTGTTGAGAAAGATTAATAGATTGTGCAAGACCCTGAGACAGGCCTAATAAACTACTCCTGCCAGTGAAACTGGAGCAGAAGAAGAAGAAGAAGCCATAAGTTTTTGAAAGGAAAATTAAGGCAAACATTCTTAATAGCATGAAATAACATCCTCAGGATTAGGCACAACATTCTTGTTAAACTGGGAAACCATCCCTTCCCCTTCTCTCAACACCAACAAAAGTGTCTCTCCCTTGTCCTCTAAATGGACCTCTACAGCTGAAGAGGACATTGCTAACACCCAGTCCATAGTGACTGTATTTGCCACACCAGAGGGATCTGGGGAAAAAGAAGAGTGGTCTGGTGGTTTACCTTGGCCACAGCAGAGTCTCTCACCTATATCCAAGGCAAATTACCAGCCTGCAGTGGTGGTAAAGGCTGCTTAGTTAACACATTTTTTGACTTATCACCTTAGGCATAGGCAAAAATACATTTATATAAAAGAAAACAAACCATGGGAGGAGGAAGTTCTACTAGCTAAGAATTATGAATAATGATCCTTGAGATATAAGAAAATATTTATTGACAATTTCTCAGATAAAAGTTTGTTGACTGAGCAGCACTAAATACTTCTAAATATCGTTTCTGTGTTGTCAAAATCACCACACCTCCCATTGCACTGGTGTATTATTATCACTTAAAGTATAGCTTTGCACAGAAATGCATTTGTTGAGCGATACTTGCTGAATTTTACATTACCAGCTTTTAACTCCAAAAAAGGCATATTGCAATAAAATGAATAATTAATATTTCCCTTTTTTTTTAATTTCTCCAAATCTTTTGGGTTTCTAATACCATGATGGGAATAGGCCCTATTCCTAAGTCAAAATATGATTAAAGTTCATGAAATTAGTATTGTTTCAATCTT
Organism: Protopterus annectens; assembly: GCF_019279795.1. Classification (NCBI taxonomy): domain Eukaryota; kingdom Metazoa; phylum Chordata; order Ceratodontiformes; family Protopteridae; genus Protopterus; species Protopterus annectens. The sequence goes on from NC_056744.1 coordinate 172,377,494, forward strand.
TGATGTCAGCCAGAAGTACACTTTGCAGCACGCGTAATGTGCCCAGTAATGACTCCTTCTACAGTTCTTATGGAGTTACATGTACTGGTAACATATCTAAATACGATTGTATGTTCTTTTTTATAAGACCCGTTGCTCCTACTAGTATTGGAACTGTCTGGGTATCTTTCTTCCACATTGCTCTTATTTCTGCCTGCAAATCCTAATATATATAACTGAGTCTATCTGTACTTTAGACACTGTACTCATTGGGTGTAGCGATTTCAATGATCAATGCTACTTTTGTTTTCTTTTCATGGACCAGTATATTTGGTTTTCTCGCATCTGTCTTTTGAACTGTTGGTAATGGGTGATCCCATGTGATGTAGACCATCATTTTTTATGATGCTCTGTGGCTTATGTTTCCAGTGTTTTCCATCTACTTCCATAACATAATGTTTGAACAATCCCCAGTGCAACAGTCTTGCCACATTATTGTGCCGTTCAGTAAAAAGTCCTTCTGCCATTATTATATCACAACCAGCAACTAGGTGTGTGACTGTTTCCAATTCTGTTTTAAAAAACTACATTTGTTTGCTTCTCCCACATGTTCAATAGACTTTGTAAACCAACATGTAAGTAGCCCACTATCTTGGGCTGCCAATATTAACCTTTCTTCTTTTGGTTTGAATTTACCTCTCTTAACCATTCTTGTGCTTGATCCTGATCAACACGAGGTTCTTCCACAAATTTTCTATACTTTCAGCTATAGTTATGCATTTTCCACATTTCTTGCCTTCTTATCTGATCCTTCACCTTAAATACTTTTTTTGTTTTTTGGCACATTCAGTTGCTGCCTGATTTTTAACTACTTCTCGTTTGATTTCCATTCTTGCTTGACGTCGATATGCTTCTGCTAGACTAAGCAGGGAAGTCATCTTAGATTTATTCTCCTCATGTTTCACAACTTTCACTACATTGGGGTCTTGTGAGGTCAGCAGATATGTATGCAGTCCCATGATTGCAGATCTACACATGTAATGAGTTTCAAGGAGGCCCATCCCACCTTCGGAATGGGGAATATATAATCTTGGTATGCACTGATTTTTATAAATCATTTGGTGAGCATGAAACATCCTTCTTGTTTTCCTGTCTAATCTAACACATTCTGGTGCCAGTTAATCACTCCAAAACTGTAAGTTGGGACAGGAAGAGCAAATTGGTTTATAGCTTGAATTTTGTCCCTAGATGTCAACACTGTCTTCAGGACTGATTTAAGTCTTCTAAAATATTCCTTACTAATTTTATTCACATTTGTTCATATTTTATTGTTGATCCTTCATTATTTACCAAATATTTATATACTCCCTCTTGCTCAGATTCTTTTATATCACACTCTTATCCCAAAATGATGTTTTCTTAGTGTTGCAGTTTTCCTGCTTTAAAGGTTGCTTTTGCACACTTATCAAGCCAAAATGACATTCTTATATCATCTGAAAAAGTTTTGACTACTTGCAGTTGTGCCTTCAGTTCCTCATCTGATGAGCTATACAATTTTAAATCATCGACAAGTAGAAGGTGAGAAGTCTTTACACTTTGTTGCTTTCTACGAGCCAAATTATAGCCATGGCCTAATCTGTTAAGTAGACAGCTTAAAGGGTTAAAGGCAAGACAGGATAGCAGAGGTGACAGGGAGTCACCCTGGAATATCTCCCTTTGCATTTTTATCCCTGGAATAATAATTTGCCCTTTATCATGGCTTAATTGCAAAGTGGTTTGCCAATGTTTCATGTTCACTGTAATGTAGTTGATTAGTGTATGATGTATTTTATACATTTTAAGCCCTCTTTTATCCATGAGTGTGGGATACTATCAAATACTTTTTTGTAGTCAATCCATGGCATACTTAGATTCTTCCCCTTTTTATAGTTGTCCCTTATGACTTTATTTAGCAACAGATGATCCTTTGTTCCATATGACTTTCTCTTATTGCCCTTTTGTTCTATTGCCATGATTGAGTTTTCTTCTAAATGACTATAAACTCTGTCGGCATCAATTCTGGTGTATAGTTTATATGCAGTCATAAGGCAAGTTATTGGTCTATAATTTTTAGGGTAGCTTGCAGGTAAACTCTTAAGTAGGAGCATTGTTTTTCCTAGTTGTTAGCCAAGTTGGTGTCTGTTCATGGTATGCATATAAATAGTTCTTCATTATGGCTAAATCTTAGTGCAAAGGTGTTAATACTTTTTACCAGAAGTTAGGTACTGCATTTGGGCCTGGTGTTTTCCAGTTAGAGGCTTTTCTTAACTTTGTTTCAATCTATATCACTGTTACTTCATCCAATTTCATATTCTGTACCTTTCAATATGTTGTACTTTCTTTTACTTTTTCTATCCATTTAGCATCTTTGTTATGTTCCACAGGATCTTCATAAATACTTGTCCAAAATGTGTCTATTTCTCCTTTTTTGGGTTGTCCTTCAATTCCCTTCACCTTGTTTCCCAATTCTGTTTAAAACATTTTGGGGTCATCAATAAATTGCTTATTTTGTACTTTTCCTTTCTATTTATCTGTGTATCTTTCAAGTTTTTCTGCCTGTGCCGAGATTTTTAGTTTATTATTTGCGACAGTGCATGATATATCCAGTACCACTGTAATACTGTGCATTGCTTTTATCACTTCTATCTTTCTGAGTATTTTTGTATATCTCTTCCCTCTTCTATACTCCTCTAACAGTGACACTTCTTGTCTTAACTGCTTTATAGTTTTCTCTATTTGATACTTCCATGATGGTATTCAATTTCTCCCCTTCCTTTCCCTTACTTCCCTGTGTTCCTGTAGTAGAATTTTATGGGTCTATATCAGATCATCAAAATACTTCGAATGGTCTAATATAGACCTGAAAACAGTGAACGCTGAAAATAGCGAAGCTGCAGATAACCAAATTTATTCCTAGGGAAAGAATTCGGTTGTCCGTTTCTGAGGCTTCGCTATTTTCAGCACTGTGGTGGAAAGTTACGGGTTGGGTTCAGGTAAGTGTGCAATTGTGTGGATGTTAGGTTTAGGGTGGGGTATGTGAGCTAGGGTTAGGGTGCGGTTGAGGTGAGTGTGTGATAGTGATAGACTTTAGGGTTAGGGCAGGGTATGTGAGTTAGGGTTAGGGCAGGGGTGAGGTGAGTGTGCGATAGTGGTGGACCTTAGGGTTAGGGTTTGGGTTAAGGATAGTGGATAGATAGTAGTGTATGTACAGTTTAGTGTAGGGTTAGATGTAGGATTTTAAGTGTATGTGTGTGGATTGCTGTTTTTTTGGTGTGCTTGTGTTGTGTGTGTGTTTCTCGTAACAGTGATTTTTTTTCCCAGGGAAAAAAATTCGCTGTTCTGAGCTTTGGATGTTTTTAGATTTCGTGGTTAGAAGTTCAAGGTCGTTGTATTCAATGATGTGCTCTTTCGTTGAATTGATATAGACCCAAATTTTATCTGTTATTAATTTAGCTGCACAGTAATATATCCTGTTGACTTCTGTTATATCACATGGATCTCTATGGACAGTCCTAATTACTGTGTTCATTTGTTTTATCAAACTTCTGACTTATGGGTTTTATTAACCTTCTTCAGTCTATTTCCTTCATTGATCTTAATATGTCTCTCTATCTCTATTAAATCAAACAACTCTTCTCTCAGCTAATTTTCTTCTAAACTGAAGGCACATTTTTTTATCTCCATTTTCCTGAGGGCATTCTATATAAAGTTCTATAGCATCTTCCTGTGACACATTCTCTTCAATTTCATCCTGTGTCATCCATTGATCTGTCATATGGGGACTCACTGGCCTATCATTCCTCAGCATTGACAGATCCTGAGTTTCCACAGTTTTCTGTTCCTTCCCTTGCTGTCCAGCTTCAAGTGAACATTTATACTGGTTTTTTATAGAAGGGTCCAAAATATCCTCATATGGCAACTGACCAGTTGCTTCCTATTCCACTAGTTTCTCCTTAATTTGGATATCTATTACTCTATCCTGCTGTGGTGCTTTCTGAGTTAGATTTTCTACACTGAATACTTCACTTCGCAGGTACTCCATAGCCTCAGTTTCTATTTAGTTAAATCCTCCATTACTAATCTTTTCCACTTTTCCTATTTGCCTTCTCATTTTTGTATGGTAAAGTTTTCCATGTCTGGATTCCTTTGCCTGTATTTCTCTTCAAATATCTTTGGTGCTGCTCTTTTTGTATTGATTAGTTTTGCTTTCTCCTTTGCATAAATATTACATCATATTAAATCTATTTTTCTTTCCCAAGTCCATTTTCTTCTTCATATATCTCCTGATCTTCCTGTTTCTCCTTACTTTGGGGACTCGTTCCACCATGCTGTGCTATAACCTGTGTTAGACCTTCTGCACCAATTCCTTCACTTTGCAGGCATTCCATACCTTCATCTTCTATTTTTTTAACTTCTACTTCACTAATCTTCCATTCTACATTCCCTCTGTGATATTATTTTTTATTGTGAACTTTTCCATATCTAGATGACTTTGCCTGTATTTCTCATTGAATATCTTTGGGGCTGCCTTTTTTGTGTTGATTAATTTGGCTTTCAACTTTGCATAAATATTGCACCATATCAAATGTCTCTTTCTTTCTTTCCCATGTCCATATTTCTTTTTTATACTTTTCAAAAATCTCTAGGTTTTGTTGTTTATATTTTAGACTTCCTCAGATGCTTCTGTTTCCAAACAGAACAAAGTTAATTGGTCTATATAATGTTTTTCACAAATCTGTTGAATTAATGAGCACACATTCTAATTTGAGGTTTCTGACAGTTTTTCTTGTGGAAATATTTTATTTGCTCTAATTTCTTTTTTTTTTTGTATATCCTGCATCTGGAAATTCTGGGCTTTTTGTATAATAATAACAATACTTAATTAATTTCTTATCCTCAATCGTCTACTCTATCATCTTTATGGCTCTTCTTTGACCTATCATTTTTTTTATTTTTGTGGACTGCTACTTCTTTCTACAGTAGGGGGCCATCCTTCCCCAGGCCTGGCCCAGCCCCACTGTAGGAATGTTTCCATATTTTGAGGATTCTACACTGTCATTTTTTCCAGTCCTGGCACCAGTGCCCCTACCATGATCGAACATGTTTTTTTTTTATCCTGGGTCTTGTACACCCAGCTATATTTTTAAATTGTAACCTACTTCTCTGAATAGCTGTAAAGGTTATATGTTAGAATGATGAAAGTTATCTGTCTGCATCCAGTTTTTCAGAGGAGTTAAACTGCTACTGATTTTGCACTACAGGTACAACAAACTTGTGTGAAGAGGGTTAACTTTCATCATTCTAACATATTACCTTCACAGCATTATTTTCAACTGTCCAGATTTTTGCCTCATATTTTTGGTCTGCTCCTCATAAAATCTTTGGTTTTCTGTCAATTCACTGAGGATTGAAGTCACAAAATACATGCATTTGAGTTGCAGACTTCATATTCTTTATAAAATACATGCTAACAGAAATCCTGTTATTCAATCACTTTCTAAGCTTATAAGAGCAATATTTAAAATCTTTCCCTATTTTTGGTACTTTGTCCCATTCATTACTTTAGGCTTTGTCCAGATTTCTTGTGCTAAGAGGTTGAGAGGTACGCCTCTGAAACATGCTTTAAAGGTATAAAAAAATATGTTCTCTGGTGCAACCTCCCTTATGTAGAAAGCTGAACTCTACAAATGGATGTGCACACATACAATTGCACACATGTACTCATGCACACTCACATGTGTGCACTTATGCACACTCACATATACCTATGCATTCATGAGCATTCACATATACACACTCACTTGCGCACGGTCACATACTCTCATTCGTGAACACTTCATACATGCTCTTGCAAGCACTCACAGACAACCAGACACATACACACACACACACACACACACACACACACACACACACACACAGGCACTTTCTCTTTGGAAAATAGTCTGATGTCTCTTTATTTAACAGAGAAGTAGAGCGCTCTTAATTTATAAAAAAAAATCTTAGCCAGGAGTTGGGGCACAGTTAATGATTTTATTTAAAGTGGGGGAAGGGGTGTTATGGTTCTGGTGCCCTTGCCCATCACAACTAAATTCCTCAAGCAAAGTTGTGAATATGCATAAGCATGTCCCTTGTCCTTGCCAAAAATGCATAGTGAGTCATGATTATTAAAAGGGACAGAGGCACAGGGAACTAATCTAAGGGGGCGGCGAAAGCCAACACATTCTGGCTAGGCTTATAAATGCCTTCGGGCAGATAGCCTAGTACCTACCTATGAACCTATGAACCTATGCCATTCCATTAGATAAAGATACCCACTAGGCAACCATTCTCATCCTGATAGCTATCCAAATCAACAAAATTGTTATGGCTAGTGAGTTTCCATTGTTCAAGAGGATGAAGTCAGCATCCCATACCCAGCCTATCTTACTTGGTGTGTTTCCATGGATCCAGAAGAAGTAGCCTGCATGAAAGTGGTTGCATCAGTCCCTATACACCGAGGTTAGGTGAAGCTCGGTAGCCCATGGATGGAAAATGACTTTCTGAAAGCCTCCAAAATGTTTGCAGAAACAATTGGTTACTTGGGGCAGGGGGGTTGATATATTACTCACTGTATTTTCACCAAAGTAATGAAATTCTGGCATTGCATAGCATTATTTCTAAGAAGTGGAATGTACATTTCGAGTACCACCTAAATCCAATGAATATGCCCTATTCAGAGAAGACAGTATACACAGAGATATTAAAATTGGAATAATTTCTGTTCATTTTTTTGTTAAGTTCATTGTAATAACTAATGACTTTTGAGGACAACAATAGAAAAAACTGCAAGAGTGGATAAAGTTCAACTAGAAGTTCTGAAAGTGTTTTAAAAGTTTTAAGTGTTCAATAGCACATATTTTCAGTGCTGTGTGAGACTGTTCTTCTGGATTATCAAACTGATGTACTGGTTCCTCTTTTCTAAATGGGGAGAGAAGACCATGTGCTCCATTCATAAAATGGACATGCTCTTCAGACTGCATGGAAGGCCTTATGCCAGGGAGATGAAATGGCTATTTCATCCAGCAATCATGCTACCAATTCTGGATGATACATTTGGATTCCCTTCTAGCTGTGCAGGCTAAGTAAAGTCCTCATAGCTGCACAGATTTTACAGGAGTTATTGAAATGTGCCACTTCAGTCTATGTGTATCTTGTACCCCTGCATCTGACATAAGACCACAACTTGAGAAAGTCTTGTGTGGGGTTTACAAATCTATGGGCCCCCTGGGTCACTGCTGACTGATATTCAGTGCATCAATACTTTACAGCTATGCAGTAAAGGATCAAGCACACAATGGAAGCAGGAAGTTATAAATCAAAGTGAAAAGGAATTATGATGATGGAATTGAGGGGGTTTGAAATATGAAAAAAGTAGGATTTTGGATGCAGGCCGTTAAAGAGAACTACAACCACCATGCAGACTATTATATTCATAAAGTAGGATAAATCATTCTAAGAACTAAGTCAATAAGAGAATGGTGAAAGGAAATGTTGCTAATATGGATAACTAAAGTACAGGTATAAAAAATAGGCAAGAGGGAGCTGGGATTTAATGGAGTAATTTAGCAAAGGAACTGAGGTATTGGGAGCAAATAACTAGAGAGGGAAGGGTATTGATAAAATGTTCGTATTGCTACAGAAAATATTTGAAATGAAGTCCGATTTGCATAAAATTAATAAAATAAAGGGAAACAACTGCATTTTTTTAATATGTACTTAGTGAATCTGTATTTTTTTGTATTAATCAAAGATATTCAAGTTATCATGAATTTTGAAAAGCCAGGGCACTTGTGTTTGACAGTAATATTGTTGAGAATTGGCGAGTGTTTAAGCAGGAGTACAACATTTTCATACAGGCTGCATTTTCTGATAAAGATGACTGTACAAAGGCATTTATTCTACTTAATTTAGCTAGTTGGAAGCCATAGAAAGGGAATGCTCATTTGTGTATACACCTATCTATACAGGAGAGGGGGAAAACCGTCATATTGTTTTACTGGCTGAGTCAAGGGAGGACCCCGAGTGCATAAAATGTAAATTTAGAGAAATGTATAACCCTCAGACAAATGTTACAATGGAAAGGCACTTATTTTAAATGAGGGATCAAATGCCTGTTGAAATATTTGCAGCATATATAACTGACTTGAGAAATAAAGCTAAAACGGGCAGATATGGTGATTTACGGGATGAGTTGATAAAGGACAGACTTGTGTGTGGTATTAAAGATGATGCCATGAGAAAGATTTTGCTTCGTGACAGTCATTTAATTTTGAATAAGGCCATTAAGATTTGTCAATCCTACGAGCTCACAGAAAAGCACAGAAATATGCTTAGAAATTACAACAGCTCTAGAAGGCACAGTGACAAAGAACGTAGTTAAAAGAAGTAGGCCCAAGCACATGGCAGCAACTGTAACCCCTGCAGCACTCACTGGTAAACCCCAGAACTTTTCAGCAAATGCCAGAGTTTGCACAGTCTCAGTAAAGTATAAGAGTGAGTCAGCAAGCTCAAAGCATGGGCCCCAACCAAGTTTCATTGCCAACTGTTGGAATTGTGGTGGACGTCATGAATCTAAAAGGGAGAAATGTTTAGCTTTTGGTCAGCAATGCCACAAATGTTATTAATGGAATCATTTCAAAAGGTTTTGTAAATCAAAAGACCCACATTCTTTTATTAAAAGAGAACATTTTAAGAAATGAGTTGATCAGTTAGAAAGTTGCAATCCTACTCTTTATGTGGATGGTGTGTCAATGCTTTATGAAACAGTCAGTGCAGAAGATTTAAGGGCAAAGAATGAAGTATTTTGTACTGTTCAGATAAATGGCAAACCCATAGAGCTTAAAGTGACAGAGATTCCAAGCGCAATGTTATTTCAGTAGAAACATTTGCTAGAGTGTGTCATGGTGAAATGCTTGATTTGGCAAGGTGTGCAAAGCTTCTTGCTTATGGAGGTAAAGAAATTCAAACCAAAGGCTCAGTAGTGCTTTCATGTTATTCGACTTGTTATTTTATGTGGTCAAGAGGCACATGCAGTCATTATTAGGGCTCAGAGACAGTTTGAAAATGGGACTGCTTTCATTAAATAAGGAAGTACACCAAGTTTGCTTAAAAGACCACTACTCTAATTTCACCCATTACATTTTTTCCACTTATGCTGATCTTTTCAAAGACAAATTAGGGAAGCGTCCAGTTGTGTACTCCATGAAGTTAGATCCAGATGTTAGTCCAGTTATCAGGCCAGTAAAAAAAGGTCCAGTGACCATGTAGAACAGAGTCAAAGCTGAGCTAGATAAGATGGTGCAACAAGGTGTGATTTGTCCAGTTGCAACTCCAACTGAATGGGTATCTTCCATGGTCATAGCTCATAAGAAAAGCTCAGGTGACATCAGAATATGTATTGATCCATGAGATTTGAACAAAGTGTTAAAAAGACCTCATCATCCAATGTGCACAGTTGAAGAAGTCACAGCGTATACCAAATGCCACTGTTTCTTCTGTCTTAGATGCAAAGAATTCATTCTGACAAATTCAGCTCAATAAAAATTATCATTGCTTACTACATTTAGTACTCCATTTGTCAGGTACAGATTTTTGAGAATTTCATTTGGGATAAATTGTGCAAGTGAAGTCTTTCAACGTGCAATGGAGAAAATTTTTTCTGGGTACTCTTGTGCTATTATAGTAGATGGCAAACTGGTAGGAGGTCATGGTGAAGCTGAGCATGACAGAAACCTCAGAAAATTTCAGGAAAGAGCACGTCACGTGAATCTTAAGCTCAGTCCACAGAAATGCAAATTCAGGCTACAAGAATTTACTTATATTGGTCATTTATTTACCAGTTCAAGCTTATGACAACACCCCTCTAAACAAATTACCATTCTTGAGATGCCAGCTCCAGACAACGTTGAATCCCTGCAAAGTTTTCTTGGCATCTATCTAGTGAAGCTCATTCCAGACATGAGTCAACTATCACCACCACTCAGAGAGCTGACACATAAAGATGTATTATGGTCTTGGTAAGAGCAATACCAAACAGCATTTGATGTCCTCAAACAGAAAATTGCTAGTCCACCAACTATCAGATACTATGATGCTCACAAGCCAGTTACTTTTTCATGTGATGCTTCGAAATTTGGTCTTGGTGCAGTCATTCTACAAGAGGGTCAGTCTGTTGCCTATGCATCGAGAACTCTTACCCAAACTGAAATGAAGTATGCCCAGATTGACAAAGAGCTTTTGGCAAATGTGTTTGTATGTTCACCGAAGTTCCATTATTAGGTTTAGGGTAAACCTATCCAGATTGAGACAGACCACCAACGTCTAGTCAATATCTTGAGAATCTATGCATTTAGCTCCAGCCAGATTGCAAAGCATGATGCTGTGATTGCAAAAGTATAATTTCATTCTTATCTACATGAAAGGCAAGCTTCTTTATCTTGCTGATACATTGTCCAGAACACCCAGAAATACCAAAGAACTGCATGAGAATGAGGACTTTGATTTTTGAAGTCATGGAAGTGAGACATTTTTCTTCCACACATCCTGATGAGCTAAGAGATCACACAGCCACAGATCCTGTTTTACAAAGGCTCCACCACTTTATCAGTCGAGGAGATCCATCACAGCAATCGATTTTACCTCATGAATTGCAACCTTATTTTCCATACAGAGATGAGATTTTGTCTGACAAAGGTATCATTATGAAAGGTCTGAAAGTAATTGTTCCAAAGTCCTTGCAACAAGAGTACATTACTATCTTCCTTCGTGGTCACCTAGGAACTGATTCTACCAAAAGAAGGGTGAAAGGCTAGTATGTTGGCCTTCTATGTCACAAGACATTGAGAGAGCACTTTTATCTTGTTCCGTGTGTAATAGTACAAAGCAACAGCAACAGAAAGAACCATTCAGCTAAACCAGATTCCAAAACTAGCTTGGTCGATTGTAGCCACCAACATTTTCAAATGGAATGGTCAACATTATTTGGTATTAGTAGACTCTTACTCCAATTGGTTCGAGATTGACCTACTTCCTAACCTAGCATTCAGTACTGTCATTACTAAGATGAAGCTTCATTTTGCAGTGCATGGTAGTCCACACAAAGTTATTTTTGACAATGGCACACAGTTTACAAGCCAACAGTTCAAAAGATTTGCTGGAGAATGGGATTTTACTCATGTCATGAGTAGCCCTGAGTACCCACAGTCAAATGGTTTGACAGAATGTGCAGTTCAAAGTGAAAAACAGTTACTAGAGAAGTCAAAACAAGATAATAGTGATGTTTTCCTGAATCTCTTGAATCTCAGAAATGTTCCTTGTGATAAACATCTTGGTTCACCTGCTTAAAGACTTCTGTTGAGACAAACCAGAACCACATTACCAATCAGTAGTCAATTGTTGGTTCCATGTATCAAGAACAGCAAGTCAATGAAAGCCAATCTGTTGAAGAAACACCTAACCCAGAAGTCCTACTATGACAAAACTAGAAAACCACGTAATCCATTATAAGAAGGAGAAGTGGTAAGGATGCAAACGACCAAAGGTTATGATCAGATTGGTGTTGTGAAGAATATTTGTCCAGAGCCAAGATCATACATTGTGGAATCACAAGGAGAAGAGTTTAGGTGGAATTGGAAACATTTGCGACTGGTGTCTGTGCCTACACCACAGCACATAGCCTGTGAGAAAGACTCTTTATCTCAGAGTGAGTTGTCCAGTGTTCCAATTCCTGAGGAAGTTACAGAGAATATTCCCATTCCTGTGAGGAATCCAGAAGTTTCTGATATGAGTTGTTCACTGAAGACTGCCCCTGGTGCTAAATTAAGTCCAGATTGTTATGTTACGAGATTTGGTTGCATCTCTAAGCCATGTGACAGATACAAGGCAATTTGGACATGAACATTGTGTTTTGTTTCTAATGTCTATAGTAATGCATCTCTAACTCTAATATTGTTTTTACAAAGGGCAATCTTTTTAAGATGGAGGATGTAGATCAATGTGTGTGTATGTACCTTTAAGAAGTTATCCAAGGGCTTGCACAAGTGTATAAATACTGAGCACGTGCAATTCTTCCTGCCATTTTGTAGTTAGCTGTTGAGATGTAAGCATGTATTTATATAAGCTCTGTCTGTTAATTAGTTTGTTTGTATTTATGATGCTGCTATCCATCCTCATGTGTTTCTATGTATTAAAGCCTCTAAACGAAATGCCCTGCCTGCTTGTCATCTATGTTAGAGAGAGAGAGAGATGAGTGACAGATGGGTAACTGTAAATTCACCCTGGGAGTTCCACCTGGGTCCCTCTTGCACAGGGGAATAGGTGCTGAGCATACCTCTCAACTGTACTGATTTCCTTGGAATTTCTCCGGTTTGAGGGCAAAATAATGGGATGCCATGAATTCCAAAGTGGCCCCTTCATATCCCAATTTTGTTCTATTTTATTTACAATTTTTAGTTGCCTCTAATGTCATCATGCATTGCCAGTGTATCCTGCAATGCCTTCAACATGCTGGGGCATGCGTGATGACATCAGCATAGTGAGACAGTGCCTTACTGCCTGTAGAAGACTCAGAGACAACTTTAAAAAACAAAAGCTGTTTATGGCTGCAGCCCATCCTTGACTTGTGGCAAGGTAGCCAGCCTGCAACATTTATGTGGTACGAGAAATTGACAGCTACTGCAATTTGCGGGTTTCCAAATAACTTCTTTAATAGTTAAAGGCTATAAGAATTCGTTAACATGCAAAGAATGTATATGGAAAAATATCCACCGTGTCAGCTGTGACTTTAGACTTTAGATAGAGACCTCTTGGTACATTTAACATATTAAAACAGCACAAAAGGCTCACTGAATCGACACCTATACTGCTTATCACAACAGACATAAAAGACTTCATTAAACGGAAATAAAATAATAAAAATGTATTTCCGTTTAATGACGTTTTTTATGTCCGTTTTAATAACCAGTGCAGATGCCAACTCATTGAGCCTTTTGTGTTGTTTTATGAGATTAATTGGTTGGCTTCACTTTTCACTCTGTGTGATCATGTTACAGTTAACATATTACATTAACACCTACTCCTCTTACACATTTTGCCCACGATTCCATCTGCCAACTGGCGACTGCTACTCTGAAAGATTTGTTATTGAGCGTGTGACAGTTCTCCTTATTCTAATGTTAGTAACAGCATTTTCTTGCGATTATTTTGCTTCATTAGATTCCACAGAACCTACAGAAATACTGTGCTCATGTGCTGGCTTGTGCCTTAACTAGGGATGGGGGGAAGACATGTAACACAAGTACGAGCTGGTGGGACTGACTGAAAGTTGTTGTCAGGTTATTTTCCAGAGATGCTGAAGAATGTTATCAGTGGGCAGCTTTGTATTGCGTTGCACTGACATCTCCAAAACTTAATGTTGACGTCATACCTTTCAACATTTTATTCTGTTTCTCTTAAAACTGTCATTTAGAGGAGAAAAGGTTGTGGATTACAGCTGACAATAGTAGAGTTAGTCTTTTTTTATTTTATGTCTGAACTTGCATGTTAATTCGCATTTTCTTATTTTGTCAAGTAATATTTTAAAAAGTGTTCCTGATTATTTCTGGACTTTCCCTGATTCTAACGACAATAGGTTGAAAGATGTGACTGACCTAAACCATAAAGCATGTACAATGGGGCCCAACATGTGTTTTATTCCAGTCCAGTCCTTTCTCTGAAGAGAAACTAACTTTGCATTCTTCTACCTTTCCAAACAGGACAAAAACATTTATTTATTTCTAGACCAGACATGTTGAGCGGTATAAGTGACATTTTTAGCCACAAGTCAGATTTTTAAAGCAGAAGAAGATGTGAGTAACCCAACACATTTACAGATCAATACAAAATATAGTAGAACAGTTAAATATGAATGTACAAATGTGTTATAGCCTACATTCACAAAACATCGTGTGTGCATATGAATGTGTGTATACTTTATGTGTATATATATATATATATATATATATATATATATATATATATATATATATATGTTGTCTGTTGTGTGTGTGTGTGTGTGTGTGTGTGTGTGTGTGTGCAATAATACCTGACAGGGTGTGTGTTACTGTTTAATTATCGGCCATTACACACCCAGGGATGTTATGAGGCCTGTTGCTAAACAGGCGTCTTGATTTGTTGGATTCAGAAGCAGGAGATTAAGGCAAATTTATTTATTTTTATTTTTACAAATATTCATGATACTAATGATGAAATAGCCCAAGTAATTTCCACAATTACTACAACAAATTGCAAGAAAGTATTAACCTACTATTATTAAACAGTTCATGCACCGATTCATTTTTACCTTAAATAGAGGTAAAGAAAGCATCATTTTTTTAAATACTGAGATTGTTTAAGATATTGTTTTGGTAATCTGGTTATATTGTGTATTGTTTAATATTTTGTCTGTTAAACTTGCGTTTGAATGTTGATATCCCACAATTCCTTCAGAGTGGGTGGGGTTCCATAATTATGCATGCAAATTTTATGTTAATCAACATCCAGATTTTTGGCAGTTGTACCTACTTTTCATGGGCCTTTGTCCACCTTTTTGATGTTTCCAGGTTGAGAGGTATGTTGCTGATCATGGAAATAAGAGTAAAACTTGGCTAGGCATGAAAGGGCTCTAGGGTCATTAGCCTAGTAACCTCCTATGATCCTATGATGCTATGTATCTACAGCACTCACAAACAGCAGTTCAGCAGGGAGTTAATCATCTACACAATGACTAGACACCAGTAACAATTTTTAAAAGATTACCTTAGTTTTCACACATTTCCTTAAATCTTAAACTTAAAGTGGGAAAAAAAATGTTTCAATCCCTGCATCCTTGGCACAAAAAACAGCAAATCAAGTCAGAGCCTTAACCCTCAATATTAACTGAGGACGGACTGTATTTTATTATTTTCTATAATAGAAGAAAGTATAAAATTCTAATGCCTAGCATTACTCATTGACCACAACTGTCCATGAGTTATGACATGAAAGGCTCTTATAAGAAACAACATCAGGACTTTTTTAGTTTTAAACTGTAACTTGGACACATTTAAAATGTTACTAGAGCAACAGGTCAAGAATCAAGATACATTTCATAAAAAATAAAAAAAATGGAAGTCTAATGTCTGGCATTGTTAACTGACTGTAAGGAGCCATGATATATGAAGGCAAGGACAAAGCTAAGAAGATACATCACGGATGTTCTGCCAACTTAAGAACAGGTAAGAGGTATTTCAGCATGTGTGTGTCTGTGTGTGTGTGTGTGTGTGTGTGTGTGTGTGTGTGTGTGTGTGTGTGTGTGTGTGTGTGTGTGTGTGTGTGTGTTGTGTGTGTGTGTTCATGTCTGTAGGACAGTGAATTAGTGGGATTCATCCGCCAATACCATGTATGGTTACCCGAGATGCTTACCACAGGAAAATTAGCTGATAATGATGCCTTTCTTCATTGTGGTTTAGAAGCTTCTTAATCCCATTTTCTGTGATTTCAGAAACAGTCCATTAGTCACAGCTTTTACTTATGGTTTTGAGGTTATTTCTGAATCTTGTTTAGGAGGATGATTGAGGTTTAAGGGAAGGCAGGCATTAAGGAATTTATGCAATGTTGGAATGAATATAACTATAAATTACTTTCCTTTCTATTCATTTTTGCATATCTGCATTCTTGACTAACTTTTGTTTTTATAAAGATGCAAAAAAAGTAGTTTTGCCTCTTACTGTGACCTTTATTATTAGCCGCTAAGGGTCATTATTGATTATGAAGCACTTGGGGTGAAAATCAATACCTCCACATCATTAGTCACAGTTCTCTGTGTCTTGCTCACAAAACTGTGGACTGAAAATTGAAAATAAAGGCAAACAACTGCTAATGTCCTGTTCATGAGTTAAGGTACATGAGATCAGTAGATGAAAAATGGGATGGCTTCAGTGTGAATAGTACTGATAGCATTGTACCAGATTACTACTGTGCAGTGACAACTTAGTCAAATGAAAAATGTTTCTCTGTTTATCTGGTCATGATCTATGGATAGGGGATAAGGAATGAGATCAGGGCTCAAGTGGAAGAAATTAAATTCCTGCATAAGAAAGATGGCCTGGTTCCATTCTCCATAACACATTGGTAAGCATGGCAGTCCCAGAGGTTCTTATAGAATAACCACTGCTACTGCAGGTTGAGATGAGTCAGTTACGATAGAATGGACACCATCAAAAATGATCTCTGGCTCTCCCAGAGGAGAGCTGACAGGAATGGACCAGTAGCAGTAGATTCCAAGGCAAATACAGACCATATTAGTGGGAATCTATTTGTCATCATGTTTGGGAAGACCTAAGTGTTCCCCGGGATGTGTTGGAGACTGTTGATGGAGTCTCCTCTGCTCATGTTGTTACCGCTCTTACCTTTACTAGGACAGCAACTTGGAAAATGTATGAATGTATGTAGGGCTGGATGGAAGATAGGAATGTAGGTAAGTTTATGATAATGTCAATGAGATGCCACATATCGTGATTAATTATCTGAGTGATTGATTTACTGATTAGATTAGTTATTCTGTCACAATTCTAGGGCATTGCAGCTGAGCAGTATAAATATATTTTATAATACTTATAATTTTAAAAATTTGACAGGATAGTTAGCTAGATAGAGAGAGGAAGATAGATAGACTATTTAACCACCAACCATCCTACCTAAAACAATGTCACTAAGTCTTTTTGGTCAGTCACAATACTAAATAAAAAATGAAAAGAAACACTGCAATATCAGACTAAAACAATAGACTACATAATAAAACAGTAATGCTGCATTGTTGTTGCACTTTATGTCATACAGTAATTAGAAAGAGACTACATGAGGCTGGGATTCTTTACAATGATACCACATAAATATTAAGCAAATTAGCAGGTAATAGCATTTTTCCAATTGATTCACTTAGAAACATTTAATTAGCATAATTCAAAACTATAATAATCTTAAAAGTATTGCTGTAGTGTTGGAGCAGTCTCCTTTTCAGTGAACATTAAAAACTGACAGTTTCATTTTATCCAGAAAATTATACAGATTAAAATAAACATTCCAAACTATTTATTGCTTCTAAAGAAGTTTTCCAATCTCTTCCACACAAATATGAATCTTATATATGTTGGAGAATGTAATGTGTCTAAACAAAGGATTCAAAACATTCTTCACTTTGATAGAGTACATGTTTATTACTCAAGTCAAAGGTGTTTTTGTGTACTTTCCCATATAGTAAAGCTCACAACCTAAGTAGACCACCACACACACAATATGGGCTGTATCCACAGAAAATGTATATAATTGCAGATGACAATGCATAAACACAGATGTTGGAAGTGCAGACCATATGTGTATCATTGATAGAATGCATGGAAAACTGTATGTGAATGAGCCATGGGTATCTGAACTAACATCAGCTGTGAAGCTTGAGAATTGCATACAGTAATTCACATGGAAGGAAACAAGAATATAAGTTTATAAGGCAAATACTACTTATATTATTGCAAACATCAATACAAAATTGAATAATTTGTAATGTGTGATAGCTCTTATAATTACAGCTGATGTTATCAATACAGCAGAGGCAGCTATCAAGCTAGATGTTTGATGTCACCATTCTTAGAAATGCTTTAGGGTGTTGATCTTGCATACTGGTCTTACAGGGTAGGAACAAACAAACAGGTTGTATGTGGATTACCATAGGTTCATAGGTTCATACTAGGCTATCTGCCCTAGGGCATTTATAAGCCTAGCCAGAGTGTGCTTGGCTTTCGCCACCCATTTTAAATTAATTTTGCTATGCCCTTTTTCAAGGTTAGTATACTGTGCCTCTGTCTAACAGTGACACAGAAGTGATACCCGGGGTAAACCTATGATCTCCCATCCACTCATCAGGATTCCTCTTGAAGAGAGTCAATGAGGGACTCTGCCTAACCTGGACTGGGATTTTATTCCAGAGTGAAGGGAACCTCTGGGTTATGAATCTGTCCCTCCAGCATGTCCTATTCATTTCAGTGCTGAGGTTCAAGTCTCTCGAGCGCGTAGCTCGATGGGATTTGGATTTTCTCAGGTGCAGCATGTCCATTAATTCCGGGTTTGACATGGCTTTATACGGCAGGCACAGATCACCTCTGAGCAGGTGATATGCCACTGAGTAGAGCTGGAGTTTCTTTAACCGGGCAGCATATGGCATCTATTTGAGCCCTTTGATCCTCTTGGTGAGGTACTTTTGGGGTCTTTCCAGTTGCTGCAGGTGTCTGGTAGGGTACATCCCAAAAGGGGCATTGTACTCAATTATGGGCCTGATGAGGGATGAGTAAAGAGGCACGATGACCTCCCCTGATGTAGATGTGAATCCCTTCATGATTAGGTGGGCTATATAAAATGTTTTTCTAACCACTTTGGCCATGTGGTTGTCAAATGAGAGATTGCTATCAACTTGGGTCCCCAGGTCCCTAATTACTTCTTCCATACTTAATGGATTACCACCTATGTGGTAATTTGTGGGCGCTTTGTTTTTGTTAAAGGGGATGACTATACACTTTTTGGTGTTTAGCTTGAGGCCATGGCTCTGGCACCAGTTGTCTGTTTCTATGAGGCCCTTTTGGAGGATGCTTGTGTCGGCAGGAGGGTCGATTATGGTGCCCAGTTTGCAGTCATCTGCAAACTTGGTCAGCAACAGTCCTTCCATGCTGGCCTGTACCTCTGAGAAATATATACCGAACAAGAGAGGTCCCAGGACTGAGCCTTGTGGGACACCACTTGTAACTGGTTTGGATTTTGACATGGCTCCAGCAATTCTAACCATGTGGGTTCTGTCCTTGAGCCAGTTTGCAACCCATCTAGTGACATAGGGGTTTATATTTAAGCTGGTGAGCTTATCTATAATGCCCAAGTGGGGTATTGTATCGAAGGCTTTTGCGAGGTCCAGGTAGGCTGTGTGGACCACCTTCCCCTCGTCAATGGCCTTGGTGACTGTTTCAAAGAAATTGACCAGGTTTAAGAGGCAGGATCTGCCCTTAACAAAGCCGAACTGAGTAGGATCCAGTGTCTGTAGGTCCCCAATATCTTTATTTACGAGGTCCATGATGATCCTTTCCATAGCTTTGCAGACCAAGCTAGTCAGGCTTATGGGGCGATAGTATCCAGGATCCGTTGAGGCACCACCTTTGTGGAGAGGGACCACTGTTGCTGTATGCCACTCTTTGGGTACATATCCTGTAGTAAGGCTGAGATTGAACAGTAGTTTTATGTTTGGGTTTAGCTCTTCTTGGAGTTCATGTAGGACGCAGCCTGGGACACCGTCTGGTCCCATTGTTGCTATGTTTTTTGCTTTGGAGAGGGCAGCTCTTACCTAAGCATCTGAGATGTCAGGGGGGCAACACTCTGCTGGGATAGATATTTGCCCTTTTGGTGGGGGGGGGAGTTTGCACTGAACCTGTCAGCTAGGATGTTGGCAATGTCTGTGGTTTTGGTGTATTTTTTGTCATTTTGGACTAATTCTGAGCATATCTGGGAATTCCCACCCAGGTTCCTAACATAACTAAAGAAAGCCTTGTGATTATCCTTAGTGTCCTGTGCAATTTTTCTCTCTAAACTGGCCTTAGACGATTTTATGAGTGCCCATAGTTTTTTGCTAATACTCATCAGAGATGCCTTCCCTTTTTGGGATTTTGCTCTATCATGTAGTAGCTTCCTCCTTCTATTGTATAGTTTGTTTATGGCTGGGGTCCACCAGACAGGACGTCTGCTTTGGAGGATTGGGTCTTGGTTTTATTTGGGATTGCATGATCCATACATTCCTGAAGGTGTTCATAGAATGTGTTTATAAAGGATTCTGCATTCTGGGTCAGTCAGTCATTTAATGAGTGATGTCAGCTGTCCCAGTGAATGTAATTTATAGGTGGAAGAGGCAGGTATGTACCACTAGAAACCAAGGTCATAAAAATTGTGACAATACTGGATATGAGTACCTTCCAGAGACCCACATGTGACACAACAGGCATTTGTCTGTCATTTTCCAGTCGGGCACATGCAGACCAGTACACAAGGCTTTCAGAGTCAGTGGAGAAAATACCTCCATTGTACAAAATTCCTTGGTGTTGTAGATGGTAGACACATAAAGCTATACATAAACCACCTCTGTATGTGACACCTGAATACATCAATTAGCATACAAGCTTCTAGAGTAACTTCCAAGTGGTAAAAAAGACAACACAGAAACCACAACTTAGATGTGTCAGCTCATAATTCAGGCGGCATCATGTGTTGGGTCCAAGCTGATACTCGATGTTCACCTGGTAGGTGATGCCCAATATTCACTGGGCCCATGTCTGCTGATACACCCCATATACATCCCAAAGACAACTGCAGAGGAGGCCTACAACTATGCCCTGTGCTATGGACAGAAATTCATAGAATGAGTCTTTGGGCACCTAAAGAAACATTTCCATTGTCAGGACAAAGTCAGTGGTATCCTCCAGCACACACCCAAGGATGCTTGTTTGATTTCAGTGGCCTGCAACATCCTGCAGAACTTGAAACCAGGGAACCTGGAGATGGGGCCCAAAGATGACAATGATGAATAGACCAAGGATGCCCCAGGCTAAACAGCCCTAACCCCATGACATGTTACACAGCTTGCATGACAAAAATGTGGAAAGCAGATATCAGATGCCATAGTTGCAAATGTCTACAGATAAAGGTGAGGTGAGACAGCTAAAGGAAGCAATATGCATTACTAATGCTATACATCACAGTAGTGTAGTACAGTAAAAGTTTGTGGATAATTGTTAGCAAGCAAAAGAAACTAGAATAACATTGTGTAATACATGTTTTTCTTGTAGCAAGGATTTAAATACTTTGTGACCATACTTTCCCAATATAAATGCACATAGGGTAGGCTGCAACAGCACCCAGTCAGACATTAATCAAGCCTAAATGCCTCCCATGTGAAGTACCAGGTCATGAAACCTACTGTGGCCTCCACGGCAGAGAGAGAGCTAGACAGCCCACACCCTAACATGCATACAAGCGTTCATGGTAAAGCTCAGTACTTCTGAAATCTAAATACTAGCACCCACAGTCTGAGCTAATTGGGGAAAGAGAGTTTCTGTGAGTGCACTTACTCATCGATATGATGAGGCCATGGATGTGAGTAGCAGAGACAACACAACACAGAATGGCCAGGGTTGTACTGCAGCTAGCCTCTTTTGGGGGGGGGGGTGCAATCTTGAAAATGTTGCGATTTGGCAGCGGTGGACAGCATCTTTCCAGCTTCACACAATGACTAGTTGGAGTCATGCAGCTCTTAACATGTCCTAGCTATGCTATTGGCACCCTACGTCAGCTGCTGTACCTTAAGGAGGTCACTGTTCCTTCTGTCAGACTGAGCATGGACAACATGTGCTATACCCAACATGCTGTGTTCCAAGGTATTCAGACTTGATGCAGAATGAGATTGTGCCTGCAGGCTATGCTGCAGTAGCTGTGAATGTTAGGCTAAGGATACAACAATTGCACTATCCCCAAGCTTAGACTGTAGAGCCCTATGAGACAGGTGACATGAGGTGACCATCTGAATGTCACTGCAGGTCAGGTACATCACCAATCCACAGATGGACCAACAACATTGGATAAAAAAAAACATTACTGTGCTGGAAGCTGTAAAGTTGAGGTGTCCCTGTCCTGATCACATGACTGAAGTCTCCTACAGGTGAAATCATGTCATATCAGAAGAGTGCCCCTAAATGTCCAGCAGGAGTTCCCTTATGGGCACTTCCACAGTCTATTCGTTGTGCACACCAGAGAAAAAATTATCACTTGCTAACTGGTGGCACTTCTCATAGCACAATATATGACAGAGGAGTCTCCCAGTATGCCTACACCAGTTTTGATTATCAGTACCTGTGGCAAATCTGGGGATATAAGCCCCTATTGGCATACCCTTCTATTTTGTGGGAAAGATGAGGAAACTTTGAAGACCTACTCGATATAACTATAATATGACACAGGTCTCACTGTCTGCTTATCTCAGTCATTATCATCAATCACCTTTTTCCTCATTTTCAATATGGGGTCAGTGTTGCTTGTCAACTATCACCATCACTTTTGAACAAAAAGCTTAACACCCTCAAACTCAAGAATATAGGCATCTGTGCAATTACCGAGACATAGTTTAAAGTGGCAGAGACTACCAAGGCAGTGCAAGGTTTCAGTGCCTTCTGCACTTTTAGACCCAGTAGCTGCAAAGACAAAGGTTAAAGATGGAGGTGTTTCAATATACATCAATAACAAGCATGCTTCTAGGGTGGTCAAATGGGATGACATGCTGGACTTCCTCCACATGCAGAACACTATAGACAAAATCTTGTAAACTATCTTAGCCAGCTATAGGTCACCCTTCATGTCCAAAGAAGCTCACAATGCATACTTGGACCTACTGGAGACACTTGTCATCCACCATAAGACCCAACTCATGGGATACTTTAATTACTCCTCTATAGACTGGTAATCATACATGGCCTCAAATTGACAGGCACAGAGAATTTTGGACTTCTAAACTACAAACACCCTTGACAAAATAATGAATATACCCACTAGAAGCTCCAACATACCGGACCTTGTGCTCACAATTCTGGGAGAATGCTGCACCTCCTCAATGTCTCATCCTTACTGGTGAGGTCTGATCAGAAAGCTGTCTTCTTAGAAATCAAAATCGACTTCATAATCTCATGAAAATTTGCAACAGGAACTATTCCAAGGCAAATTACCTTTCATTAAGTGATGGTTTGTCAAAATTCACTGGCTCTCCAAACCCCAAGAACACAGCAGCCTATGCTGAATTGCTCTCAGAAACTCTGTACAACTCTGTCAGTGGCTACATAGAGGCTGCTGTACCTACCAGAAAGAAGCCCAGGACTAGCCACAGAAACAAAAGACCCTGCTGGCATCCCAAATGAAACAGAATATAGAACAAAATGGAAAAAATGATAGCAAAAATCATGGAGTAATTCCCACAGAGATTAAAACTCTCATCAAAATAAATAGGCAACTAAGAGGGCTGATTAGGTCAAGCAAAGCCAATTTTGTGGTTAAGATAGCCTCCTATGTGAAAGGTAACCATAAGGCCTTCTTCAGCTATATTAGAAACCTCAAGGGCAGCACACAGCAATGTGCTGAACTGGTGGTTAATGGTGACACCTTCACTCATCCTGGTGATATAACAAGCCAGTTAGCAGCCAAATTCAGTTCCAGCCTTACCCCCCAAAAACTCTTTCCTCCAACTATAACAAGAGAGAATATACTGTCTGTACTGGCTAAAGCCAAGATTATGACCTCAGTGAGCCTTGAAAATATCTCAAGATGCCTCCTGAACAGTCTAATAAACAACTTACCTAGACCCATGTAGCCACTATTTAACTATAGTCTTAAAACAGGCTTTGTGCTGCACGAGTTGAGGACTGTGATGGTCATCCTCAATCCACAAGGAACAACCTTCAACAGATCCTGGAAACTACAGACCCATTAGTCTGACCAGTCATATCTGAAAAGCCATGGAAAGAATTATCATGGAAATAATCAACAAGGACATAGGAGACCTACAGACACTGGATCCATCCCAGTTTGGATTTGTCTAAGGAAGGTCATGCTTATTGAATCTCATGGACGTCTTTGAAAGAGTTGCTAAGGCAACAAAGAGGATTACTGGCCTCAAACAGATGCCCTACACTGACCGTCTCAAAAAACTCCAGCTTTACTCTGTAGCAAATCGCCTACTCCGAGGTGATCTCTGCCTAACATATAAAGCTATGTTAAACCCAGAGCTGTTGGACATGCTACACCTTATGAAATCCCAATCCCTCCATGCTACACGCTCTAGCGACCTAAACCTTGTCACCACAATAAATGGAAATGCTGGAGGGATAGAGTCCTGTCCCAAACACTTCCTATACTCTGGAACAAGCTACCCATCTATGTCAAGCAAAGTTCCTCATTAGCACTCTTCAAGAAAAATCTTGACGAGTTGATGGGAAATAGGAAATACACCCCGGGGATCACTTCTGTGGCTCTGTTCAACAGGGGCACAGGAAATTAACTTTCTTGGGTGGTGTAAACCAGGGAACCTTGCTGGCTGGGCTTACTTAGACCCTTGGGCTGATAGCCTAGTACCTACCTATGAACCTATGAACCTGTGCGGAGAAAACTGTGCATGCATGCCTACCTAGCTCTGGCTTTAGCTTTTCACACAACACTCCACTCTGACATTGTCAACAGACTTACAGAACTAGGTATAAATCCCTTTATAACATGTTAGATAACTGTCTGACTTACTGACAAGACCTACAAGGTTAGAATCAATGAAGCAATCTCCACAAAGACGCTGGTTACCAGTGTAGTTCCTCAGGGATCTGTGCTAGGCTCAGTCCTCTTTGTCATCTACTTCTAGATGTCAAACCCAGTGTCAAAGGCCTCTGGCTAACCAAGTTTGCAGATGATTGAAAACTAGAAGAAATCATTAAATTCTCCCAAGATGAAAATGGGCTTTGTGAAGGTCTAACACAGATAAATGCTTGGTGCCAAAGCCATAGCTTAAAACAATATACCAAGAAATGCACTATAGTACCTTTTGGGAAGTCAGCCACCCCATGTAACTGTGTCACCAACAAAACACCCCTAAAAGTTGATTCATTAGTAAGGGATCTGGGAATTCATGCAGACAGTAACATAGCTTTTGACCAACCTGTGTCCAAGGTAGTGATGAAAAACCTTCTGTGATGCTCAACTTACAAGCAAGGGCATGGCATCTAGGTCCAGAGAGGCCATCATACCACTATACTTGGCCCTTATCAGACATATTATAGAGTATAATGCCCCCTTCAGTATATACCTGACAGGTTATATGCAGCAAATGGAAGGTTCACAAAAGTTCCTTACAAAAGGAATACAGGAAGTAAACACAATAACTTACAATGTTCATCTCAAGGCCCTGTCTCTTTACTTGGTATCATACAGACTTTTGAGAGGTGATTTTTGTCTGGTACACAAGGCATCCCTGGACTCTATTTTGATGAACCTTTTCCACATCCACAAAACAAACAACATCAGAGCTACTACATCAAAAGACCTTCTGAGCAAGCCACTTAACCAGACAGCACTCCTAGGATGAGTCTGAAAAAGGTCCACTGAGGTTCAGTGCTCTGCCCTGGAAAACTAAACACAAATATATAAATAAATACATTTTGCTTGTGACATAAATACAACATGTTGGAGAGATTCTCAGATAATTCACATCCATTGGAATAGGCTACCCATCTATTTCAAGCATTTCCCATCCCTATTTAAGTGCAACTTTGTAATTGGAAACTCACCCCTGGTCTGTCACCTATTTCTCTGATGGAGAGAGGCACCCAGTAAATCACCTCCTCTATAACTCCAATTGTTGGTCACATTTGGGTTGCACAGCTAGGCTTATAAGGGCCCAAGTGGTCTTTACCTAGTATACACAGATGAACCTATGATTAAATGTCAGACCCCTACCTAATTTGACAGTCATGACTGACTGTCTCATACCTTCACTCACACAATCCTGACATCTCTTTGATATACACCCTCATTTCCTTTTTCCTTCTTTCTCTCTGTCCCAGATTTCATCACCAAATTGTTTTCTGCTTTTCTGCACTTCTGCCTCCACCACCATAATCTGTTCTCTATGACTTTCTCTGCAATTGGTGCTACTTTGGCTTCTACTCTGATATTATCATTTCTTCATCTGTCATATAATGTGCATCCTACCACCCATCTCAGGTACTTCATCCCCACCCCCTGTAGTTTCCTCAGTTGTTCTGCCTTTACTGCCCAGGTTTCTATACCATACAGTAGTACTGGTCACACCACTGTTTTGTGTACTTTACTTTTCAGCTTCTTTGGCAATTTTCAGTTATACATTAGAACTGACCTCTGTGCCATTTGGCTGCAGCCCCTCTGATTCTAGGTTTGACCTCCTAATTCTGACTTCTCTTATCTTCTCCTCAACCAGCCCTCCCAGTTACTTGAAAATGTTCACTTGTTCCATTAATTTCCCTTTTATCTCAGTTCTCAGCTTCTTCTGATTTCCTCCATTTGTTGCCATTACATCTGTCTCATGTTTATTCAGTTTCATCTCACATGCTTCAGTTTTACGTTCCATTCCCCTATCCTTTGCTGAAGCTCTTAATCGGAGTCTGCCTGTAACACCAC
The DNA here is from genome assembly GCF_019279795.1 of Protopterus annectens. Classification (NCBI taxonomy): domain Eukaryota; kingdom Metazoa; phylum Chordata; order Ceratodontiformes; family Protopteridae; genus Protopterus; species Protopterus annectens. The sequence goes on from NC_056744.1 coordinate 172,403,831, forward strand.
ATCATCTGTATACTGATCTCTCTCTTCCTACCTTTTTGCTAATATAGTCCGTCACCACTATGAACAGTAGTGGGTTCAGGGCTGAAACCTGATGCACACTCACTCCCAGTGGGAACCCCTCTGTGAGTCCGAACACTGTTCGTATTTGAGTCATTGTGTCCTTGTACATAGCCTTCAATAATTGTACCATATTTTCTGGGATTTTAAACCACTTCCCAAATTAGCTTTCTTGGCACATTGTCATATTCTTTCTCCAAGTCTAGGAATGGCCATTTTGACTCTTTCCTCATCTTTAGATTCTTGTTAATTATCTGTCTCACTGCAAGCATCAGGTCAGTTGTGCTGCATCCCGACCTTAGAACTGCTCATCTCGCATCTTACTTTCCACTCTCAGTTTATCTCAATCCCCACCTCACAAATATGTTGTCTTATAATAAATATGCATCTCCTTGGCAGAATATTGGGCTACTGTAGTTGTCTGTCTAGCAGTACATCATTATGTTTCCTTACTGGCAATCTTCTGTGAAGGTAAAAATAAACAGGACTTATTACACTCTGTTAATACATGAGAGGAAAACATAAATGTCTGGTAATGGCAAACAGAATCATGTTGCAGATGTACAACTGTCATGTTCTGAGAAGGAATCCAACCTCCAGCTCACCTGGAACATATGTGATGGTCACTACTGCTACGGAGTCCAGTTGTAGCTCTTTGTCCTCAGTGAGCAGCATACACTGAGTGCAGGGGAGGGGGAGGGGGAGCCAACATACCAGGGAACCTTGCAGTACAACTGTCCTCTTTTTAACATACTATCTTCGGTCTGTAAATTCCTGCAACATTCTCTCCTATTTCCCATGGTCATCTACCAAAGTTTGCGTTTGTGATCACCTCTACCCCTAGCACCTCTTCACCTCATTATAATTATAACCATGACCCAACATGAAGTGCCAATCATGTCCCAAGACAGCTGGGGGTTGCATATGAACACACACAAATGTGTGACCTGTACAGGGGACAAAAGAGTGGAAAAACATATCTGGATAATAAATTGGATACAGCATGTACTCTGTAGGCCTTATGAACTAGCCATTCCAGGCTGCACATCATCCAACATGCACATGAGATTAAAATGCAAGTTGATACACACTTATATGAACTGATACACTGAAAGCTAGACCATCACATTCATTATAAATCACAAAACCTTTGCTTCATGAATGGGAAACATACATAGAGAGATGAAGTGCGCACAATGATTGTGTCATACTAATTCCATGTAAAGGAGGTACACTATGGATTTGTAATGCAGGGTGCAAACGTGGACAATTATGTATTAAGGGACATCTTAGAAGGATTTAGATGCAGAAGTGTGGATGACTGACTAGTTACTTACCCCATAACTGTACCACTGCCATGATATCAGCATGTGTGTGCTCATCTGGACCAAAAAGTTCAGCAAGATAAGCATGCCAGGTACCATGGACCAGGAAGTGTATTTGTATTCTTTGCAGACCATGTCCTCCTTGTCCACAATATGCTGTGTGAAAATGTTTCCCTGCTTGACAGTAGGCCACAGATATATGTTGAGGCAGTCATGGTCTGGATACTCACCTGGGACACTGGCATTCCTTGGTCAGGTGAGCTGTGCCACTGCAAATGGAATGAACTGAGATGATGGAAGTTAGAATGTCTGTAGACATTAATGATGCATTAGTGGTGGAATTCAGCCACACCATCAGGTCAATATACTACATTCCAAATGCAGTGTAAATACCATGCTTGTGCCCCCCTTGCAGTATACTGATCTTTTGTTTTCCATTCATCCTCCAGATGCTGTTCATCACCATACAAATGAACAGGCCTAATATCAGCACCTTGCCTGACAACACAGGAAGTATTTCCTATATGCATATGCAGAGAAGTAATACCTGTCCATTCTATCCATGATAGATGGTTCCATGGTGGTTTCATGCTTCACTGTAGTCCTTTTCAATGTAGTAATGGCTCTTATGTGGTATCTCAGTGGCAGTAGTGCTGGTGCCATGCTGAGTAACTGTCCTAACCTACATGTCAACCACCATATTTATTAAAATGTTGCACAACTGCCCCCCAATTTCTACTGGCTATACATACTACTGCAATCAGTCTATAATTACACATGATTTGTTGTAATAGTGTTAGTCATAACTGGGTGCTTTTGCTAGAGAAAATATATATGTCTATATTTATGTCTCATGTCATATGGTTTGTGAAAGGTACATTATGTCTTCAGTGTAATAGTGCATAGCATGTGCTCCCAATTAATAACCCAATCAGCAAGTTACAATTTTTATCATTCTAGCAGCATTTTTTTATAAGTAATTAATAATTTCACCAAATAATGCATACAACTTATAAAACAAATGCCGCACAGGGATAAATCATGCCCAAATCAAAATCTAACAAAATACAACTGTACTGCTACTGACACAGGGAATAGGGCTGTACATCATGCTCTTTACTGTTTTAAGTGTTTCGGGAAAACATGCAGCAAAGAGATCCTCAGTAGTACAAGGATCTGTAATAGGTGGATTGTGTGGGTCTGCATAAGGCTGTGATCTAGCATATAGAGTTTGGCTTGGGTGGAGGATCTCCTACTGGACACTCACACTAACACATGGGTGCTTAAGTAGTTGGTGTGAATGATACAGTGGGGCATATGGATCTTAGCAGACATCATAAGGTCATAACAGAAATAGATGGTATCAGGTTATTGTGAACTATGGTGGGAACATTATATTCTTGCCACACACACACACACACACACACACACACACACACACACACACACACACACACACGCACACAAATGCACAGCTCCGGTGGCACAGAATGAAATAGCCTTAACCAAGGCTTATATGGCTAGAGATTATTTACTTGCTCTGATAGTTCATGATACTGGCATGGTAGGTGGACTTTACCATCCTGAGAATTATGGAGTGGTCTAGGTTTGTCCACTAACACAATTCCTCATAGATAAATCTTCACTTCAAGGGATGATCACAGGGTTGGGATCATGGCAAATGAGCATCAGTGAGATACTGGCCATCTGTCCCTCAGTGCAGGATCGGGGTTAGGTCTACATAATAAATATGCCCTTATTGCTAGAATTGCAGCAAGGACATCAACCACTTCTGTGACTGCTTACATGATGCCCCCACCTCCGGACAGTTCTTGACATCATTAGGGAACATTCAGGGAAAAGGATTGAATGGGTAAGAAAAAAACAGAAAAAAAATACTTCTCTGGTTCTCAGAGTTTATATTTTTTTCTGTTTTTTTTTCAGTAATTAATCAAAGGTATAGGTAGACATTAATAGCTAATAGTTACATGATTAGAACTGCATATATGCAGAAAGTTAATAGGAAAATATATATATACATTTACAGTTAATGGAGGCAGCAGCATACATAGAGTGGCTTAATATGGATAAAATTACCAGATATTTACAATGATGAATGTGAGAAAACAGCATTTTGTAGGATAGTTGAAAATAATTTGTTGTCCTAGCAGTAGCATCTGTATGATAATATGTAAGACTGGAGATAAAGAAACAAAGCCTAATGTCTGCTTAAAGCACATGTATTTATTGTTTTCAGAAGTGTTTATATATATATATATATATATATATATATATATATATATATATATATAGTTCTCGATTATATGGATTCTCAGCTGAACTCTGAATTAGAGATACGTTATTTGGCTGTGAGATAAGTGCATTATTGCAAAGGATGAGCTTCAGAATAATAAGAAAATGTGTACGTTGCATTTGACTTGATACTAACAATATTTTTTTCATAATTTAGAAATAGCTTCACCAAATAAAAAAAAATAAAGCAAATGTCACATGGTGCAAAATCATGCCCAGTACAATAACTTGTTAATTCTACCTCATTTATTGCAAGCACATTATTCATACCTTACTCTGGCAATGATGAAAAGTGTATTTTCTAGACAGTCACTATCAAATTGAAAAAGTGTTTACTCTCTTTTCCCATAAAACACAATGAATATTTGTTTTACATTCTTAAAAATCTATGTATTTGCCACTTCCATTTCCATTTCAATTTAATTATTTAGAATACAAACAAATGTGTACATCACAAAAATAAAATATACTGACCACATTTCAGCTGATGTGTGTCCTACTCTACTATGTAGCTTATATCAGAAGTATTCTCTTATTGTATTATAATAAATTCATAGCATTAGGCTATTCACAAGAAAGAAAAGTTCATGCTGTCAGATGCTGAAAAGAAAAACTCCACAAAGTCCACAAGTGCCCTTTAATTTCCTGAGAGGTTAATGCTGATGGATTCATCTATAGCCAGAATGTAAAGAACAAATGAGTTTGTAGGCTGACTACATTAGAAGACTTGTCTGCTTTACAAAGTCAGATTATAGCCAATGTTTCCATATAAGTAGCTTCATCGAGGAAGTCTTTTTTAACTCCTGGCAACACAAAGAAAGTTGTGTATGGAAGGCATTGATCAAAGAGTGAATAAGGATGGATAATTTGAGAAAAATAATTAGTAGCTCCAATGATAACCTTTCAAAATGTAGCTGACTGTAAAGCATTAGCTGGGATCGTCTGGTAGATTAAAATACCAAGAAACTTAAATCATAAAAAGGAAATTGAACATTTAGTTAAAATGTATTATATTTCAGCTTAAAATAATCATAATTTATGCAGCCTGGAAGCCATTAAACCCGGTGAGCAGCTAATTTGCTTATATGAAAAATGAAAGGCTCAGTACAGATATAAATCTGCTTAATTCCTGTTACTGCAATGTCCACATAGAGGGTAGAAATTGCAAACAATATTATAGTTAGCCTTTTTTTATCCTTTCAGTGCAATATCTACTAAAACAGTACCGTGCTAAGAAATTGCATTTAAAAAAAATGTGGTGATATTTGAAGTGCAGTCTTTTCAAGCTGCATAATTGTAGAATAAAATCATGTGGAATTCTTTTTGAAAAATGTAGTGCTCCTGTCACTTTAGACTGCATCTATACCTGCTAGAATTATGACTTGAGGAAACACAATATGTTTTAAAAGTAGCCCTTGGTATTATCTCGTTATGATCATAGCCTGTCATGCAGTACAGATGCCTAAGTTCCTTACAATGCAGCACTTTAAAGGATTAATACACTACAACTGATTCTTCCTTAGAGCTACCAAACATTATTTTATACCTACAGTACCATCGATATACGATTGTCATTATAGCTATCTCAAATCTTAACGTGAATGGAATGTTTCATATGACCTTTAGTGATTCAAAGATTCTACCAGCATTTTTTTGAGTTGTAGTAGATATATATATTTATTTATTTTTCGTTTTATCATTATTGGGATTCAGTTAAACATAATCTATACTGACATTTACTTTTTTCAAATAAAAGTATCTTAACAGCAGTGCACTACAAAAAAATGTAATGTCTTCTTAGCACAATCAACTAAGATGATTAAAATGTACACATAACAAGGAAACAGCAGAATGGAACATACTGTTATATTTAGCCTTGGTAAGAGTATGTTATATTATTTGCAATCCATCAGCAATATGGTCACGTACACATTTTCTTAACAGATTGTCATAGTGAGGGATCTGTTGTTAGCAAACTGATTAAAGCAGAGGTGACCTCGTTTCTCAGTAAAACTCTGCAGCTGCTCTACAGGATCCCTAGACATTTCCAGGCAATCCATAAGATATAATCCATGGAGTCCTCTGACTGGGCCATGCTTGGTATACCTGTTGTGGAGACTTCCAGGAGAATCCTCACTATGTGCTCATACTAGCGCAGCTGATTCTTCTGTAACCTGGAAGAGTAGTGGCACTTTGTTGAAACCCTCACAGATAAGTGAGCAATTAAATCTGTCATAAAGAATTGAGGTTGACATCCTCCTGAAACAGTCTTACTTGTACCCCTTGTATCATTGATGTTATCCTTCTGGCTGCTATCCCAAACTTATTATCATAACTGAGCATTGTCTGGTAAGTAAAACACTTGTCTTATCTTTCACTTCTTGTGTCACCACTACATTCTTGCAGAATATCTCTAATAATGGAATTGATGCATTTGTTTGTTGGCCAGTCTCTAACTTCACTTATGAGCTAGACACAATAGCACTTAAATCATTACATGTAGATATTCCCTTAACAACTATAGACAACAATCTAATCTTTCTTAGTAGAATACATGATGTTTGATTTAGAAATGCTGATGTTTCTCCTAGGTTACTTGGCACATTGCAACTCACAGTAACTTGCATTTAAAAAGACAGCATCATCTACATGCAATAGAAATGCAAGCTTCAGTTTCACAATGTCTGCATTCTCCAGGTCCTGCCTGCATTGCAATATCATATCCATGAAAACTATGAACAAGTGAAAGACAAGATATATCTTTGCTAGAGTCCTAGAAAGTATTCAGATTAAGATCAAGATTAAGGCCATAACATTTGCTGTTTAAATACAGAGAGAAGTGGTATGTAACTGCTTTCTCAGGACACAATGGTATTGTAACACCCCTTACAAGAATTTCTAAGCCATGTAATCAAATAACTTCTCCAGGTACATAGCACACGTAGACAATGAAAATAATCTCCAGTAAAATTTAAAATTGCTGTACAAAAGCAAGGAGGTGATCCGGTATACCATAGTCAGGATAGCATCCACATTGAAAACAACCAGTTGCCAAAAACAAAACAAAACCAAAAAAAATACCACTGTGGAGGCAGCAAAGAAAGTACCAGGTACCAAAATAATAGCGTACTAAAATTTATTGTCCACTTTCGTCAGAAGACTTCCTCAGAATAATGACACATCCAAACTAGAACATTAAATACCATAATTAACAAACAATTAATTAACTGAATTGAACAATCTTCATTTAAAACACCTCCTCACTAATTTAAATAAAAAAGGAAGTTGTATCACAATCTTTGTTAATATGAAGCTTACGATATTTTAAAAAACATTTAACATGTATAGCTTCGTTTAAACCGGGAGATGTGTCAGATTTCAGCTTAATCTGCCAAACAGTCTCCCTTTGCTGTAAATAATTTTTAAAATGACCATCTCTCATATCTGTCTTACAAATTTCTAACACTGAAAACAAAAACTTTTTAAAAAAGGAACAAACAACAGAGTGTTTGTACAAAGCATTGGTGTCATCTCTTTTTTTGATACTGTGCTGCCTCCACAGTGGTATTTTTTTGGTTTTGGTTTGTTTTTGGCAACTGGTTGTTTTCGTTGTTTTTTAGTGCCGATACCATGGCGGAGGTAGCGGAGGATTCTTTGCTTAATTTAACTGTGTAGGTATATTTCGGAAGGTCCATATATAACAGTTGAAACATTAGACAGAACATTAGAAGTACCAGGTTTTGCCAATTGTTGTACCCAAGGGGTAATTTATATTAGTATGTGTACCGCTTGTCCAGCATTCTATGTGGGGATGACTACCAGATGTTTAAAAACCCGCATTAGGGATCATCTTTATAGTATCAAAAATAGAGATGACGCCAATGCTTTGTACAAACACTCTGTTGTTTGTTCCTTTTTTAAAAAGTTTTTGTTTTCAGTTTTCAGTGTTAGAAATTTGTAAGACAGATATGAGAGATGGTGATTTTAAAAATTATTTACAGCAAAGGGAGACTGTTTGGCAGATTAAGCTGAAATCTGACACATCTCCCGGTTTAAACGAAGCTATAAATGTTAAATGTTTTTTAAAATATCGTAAGCTTCATATTAACAAAGACTGTGATACAACTTCCTTTTTTATTTAAATTAGTGAGGAGGTGTTTTAAATGAAGATTGTTCAATTGAGTTAATTAATTGTTTGTTAATTATGGTATTTAATGTTCTAGTTTGGATGTGTCATTATTCTGAGGAAGTCTTCTGACGAAAGCGGACAATAAATTTTAGTACGCTATTATTTTGGTACATAGCATCCACATTACTCAACTACAATAAGAAGTGTCAGGTGGCTTCCTTTCCAGCATCTTAGGAAGGGTTTCAGAAAAAATCTGAGGTGCATGATCCCTTTCTAATTAGATACCACCTCCGGTCACCCTATTTAAAAATGAAAACTGTACCCAGAATGTATGGACTATCATATCATTACTGTTCCATCTCCAATAACTGGGTGGCATTAATACAGATATAAATGATGACAACTGTAGAATAAATGCAACATTGTGTGTATTCTTACTTTAGTAGTTACGGATCCATATTTCATATGCAGATTGAGAGCATGTGATATTATGATCTCATACATATCCAGCTTATCAGAAGTTTACTTTTAGAAAGCAGTCTGCGTGTGTGTGTGTGTGTGTGTGTGTGTGTGTGTGTGTGTGTGTGTGTGTGTGTGTGTATATATATATATATATATATATATATATATATATATATATATATATATATATATATATATATGCATGCCCGTGTATTATTTTTGAGATCTTGCAGTGTCTCTTTGTGAGTAAGGCTCTTTTGAAAGTAGCTACACAAATAATGTGATCTACAGTGCTACAGCCCTGGGGCACAATGTGCTATTCAGTTTTATTAAACCCTTCAGTATCTGATGTACATATTTCTGGTGTCAAGGGATGTTATACCTATTTTTTTCTGACCATTGGGGGCCGTATCCACTTGCCTGTGTGAGACAAGAAAAGCTCCTGGGGTCTTGTGGTGGGGAGATGCTTCTGGCAGAGAATCTCCTGCAATCATAGGTCTTTTTTTTCTCATGTTCCTTGGCTGTTTCTTGTTTTCAGAATTTGGTTGGGTCGAGGATTCTGTGGGACATTAATCTGTAGTCCTTAAGTTCAGTAAAAATGAAGATAAGTACTCAGTTCAAGGTAGAAGTTCCTTTATTGGCAGATGTGCACTGCGTAGTACACTGAGTATACATGGTTATGTTAAAGCTTTTTATTATAGTTTCAGAAGGTGGTTTCAGGGTTGTTGCCTCCTATTACATCATAAGGGGCATGTAGAAGAAATTTTAAGTTTATTAAAAAACCCTATGATGTCATGGCGGGCTTGACTCTGTGTGCTTGGGGATAGCAATAGAGAAAATCATGCATTTACAATGATCAAAAAGCCATAAAGGATAATAGTTCTTACTATTTCATCTAGTTTTTTATAACTATATCACATTATAACATAAGTTTTGAACAGTTCTTATGCCTGTTTTAAATTCACTTTCTATTAAGCCATCTGGATTTTTCTCTAAATTATCTTTGTGTTTTCCTTATAAAATCATTGATACTTCAGACATCTAGGGTGCCCATATAAAATTTAAAATATATCATTTAAAATTTGATGACCTATTCGACCTTACCAGCCAATTGGTAAAACAGTTCACTGTATCTATCCAGGCATGTCCAAAGGGCAGTTTCAGGTGTTCTCTCCAGTCCAACTGGTGAATCTGGGCATTTTGAGGCAATGTTACAACTGCCTGATGTGCACAGACAACTCTCTCCTCCTACCAACAAGCACTAAAACATGCGAGAGATGCAATTATACAGCCAAACTGGAGGCTAAGCTCTCTCAACCCAAGATTGGATCAGACAGTCAAGAGGTGAAGGGAAATACTTGCATCACACCACCAGTCTCACATAGACCCATTAAACCATCACCGGCAAAAAACACACATAAATACATGAAAACATACTCTGAGGCTCTAAATAAAAATATGCAAAAGCAACAGAGACCTCCAAAGCAGACATCCAAGCAACCTCCACCCCCCAACACAAACCATGAAACACATACTTCACAAAACCAGTGTGCCACGCAATCACAGCCCTGAAGGCAAAATAACATATCCAACACACTAGTACTAGGTGACTCTATAGTCAGGCACACTGATGTCCCACTCACTAGGCTGAACAAGGAGAAGGTTACTGTTAGCTGCCTGTTAGGAGCCAGGATCCGCCACATAACACAAGCACTCAGGTCACTCCAGAACAAGTACAAATATGACTCTGTCATTGTCCGTGTTGGTGTGAATGACCTTAGCTGTACCTCCCTGGACTACATGAAAAGAGACATGGAAGAGCTTTCTGATCATATAGCCCAGGCTGGTATGACTCTGACCCTGAGTAGCATCCTGCCTTACCTAGAATGATACCATGGTATAAAGAAAAAATTATAAATTTCAACAATTGGCTAAGTTTCTGCTGTTATTTAAAGGGAGATCCAGTCTCTGTCTGCCTGGGATGACATGCTCGACAAGCCACGCTGCTTCGCTAGAGATGGCTTGCACCTGTCACCCTTAGGCTTTCAAATATTGGCCAAGGCTCTTGCCACCCCCATAGTGCCTTTTTTATGCAAGGCTCAAAAGACAAGCCCACCACCATAAATAGCACAAGTAACAAAAAACTGAGGGTAATGCTACTCAATGCCAGAAGTCTAAACCTCAAAATGCACCACTCGAGGCACTCCTCAGTATGGAGAAAATTGATATATGTGCAGTAACAGAAACCTGGTTTAAGGCACCAGAGAGCACCCCAGCACTACCAGGCTACAACTCATACCATACATTTTGGCCACAGAACCCGGGCCAAAATACAAAATGTGTGGGAGTATCCATATTCATCAAGGACACCCACACCTCCAGGTTAGTGGCACAGCATGATGCTTCAGAAATCATCCACATGCAACTAACAATGGGCAAAACTGCAACTGAAATTGTAGCTTGCTACAGATCACCCACTATGTCCCAGGACCCCCATTTTGCATTTCTGGAAACACTGGGAAACATAAAGGTCCTGACAAACACCCTAATATTGGGTGATTTCAATTACACAGACATTAACTGGGAGAACTACTCAAGTACTAACTCCCTTGCCCAACATTTCCTAGAATTTATAAACTCAAACACCCTGGATCAACTGGTCAACACTCCCACCAGAGATGACAACATATTGGACCTGGTCATCACCAACATGGGCGACCGGTGTTCCACACCAGAGGTCAACCCCTCGCTGGTTAGATCTGACCATAAACTAATCACTCTGGATATCCACATTCCGCCCCCACCCCCGGGCAAGGAAACCACCATGAAAAACATTTCAAAAGCAAACTTCACGTTACTTAAGATGGAGGTGGAAAGTTTCAAAGCCCCCATGCTAAAGGATAATGCTGTCCAAGCTGCAAAATCCTTTACTAATGCATTCTACGGGCACCTACAAGAATGCATGGATCATTCTATCTCAAGCCAAACCTAGACTCACTCCTCCAAGAAAAGGAAACCAGTCAGGTGGACCCCTACCATAAATAAGCTATACAATAGAGGGAGGAAACTAGTACAGAAAAAAGTAAAATCCCAAGAAGGAAAGACATCCCTGATCAGTATCAGCAAGAAACTATGATCCCTCATAAAATCATCCAAGCTAGCTTTGAAAGAAAAATTGCCAAGGACTCCAAAGATAATCACAAGGCATTCTTTAGCTATGTCAAGAATCTAAGTGGCAATGCTCAGATCTGCTTGGAGTTGGTGCAGAATGGCACAAAATACACTGAACTGACCGATATCGCCAACATCCTGGCAGACAGGTTTAGTGTAAACTTCTCCTCCTTCTTACCCACAAAAGGGCCCATAACCATACCAGAAGAATGTAGAGCCCCTGAAATCACAGACACTCAGGTTAAAACATCCTTCTCCAAAGCCAAAAACACAGCATCAATGGGACCAGACGGTGTCCCAGACTGTGTCCTACACAAGCTCAAAGATTATCTAACCCCTCACCTAAACACACTGTTCAAACTCAGCCTCTCCACAGGCTATGTAACAGTTATTCCACTCCACAAATGAGGAGCCACAACAGACCCTGGGAACTATCACCCTATATGCCTGACTAGCTTGGTCTGCAAGGCTATTGAGTGCATCATCATGAAACTCATTAACAGAGACAGTGGGAGCCTCCAAATACTAGACCCTACCCAGTTCGGCTTTGTTAAGGGCAGATCATGTCTCCTAAACCTGTTGGACTTCATTGAGACAGTTACCAAAGCTATAGATGAGGGAAAGGTGGTGCACACAGCCTACCTAGACCTCGTAAAGACCTTTGACACCATTCCCCATTCTTGTATTATAGACAAGCTCACCAGCCTGAGCCAACTGGCTCATGGACAGAAACCACATGGTGAGAGTTGCAGAAGTTAGGTCCCACTCTAAACCGGTTACAAGTGGCATTCCCCAAGGCTCAGTCCTAGGACCCGTCCTGTTCGGCATGTACTTCTCAGAGGTACAGGCAAGCACAGGAGGACTATGGCTGACCAAGTTTGCAGACGACTGCAAACTAGGGGCTATAACTGACTCTGCGGCTGACACAGACATCCTCCAAAAAGGTCTCACTGAGACGGATACCTGGTGTCAAAATCATGGCCTCAAGCTAAATGCCAAAAAGTGTATAGTCATCCGCTTTGGAAAAAACAAAGTACCCACAAACTACTACATAGGTGGTAGTCCTCGAAATACAGAAGACATACTAAGGGATCTGGGGACCCAAGTAGAAAGTAATCTATCCTTTGATAATCACATTGCCAAAGTGGTTAGAAAATCCTTCTATGTGGCCCACCTAATCACAAAAGGGTTCACATCTAGATCAAAAGAGGTCATTGTGCCCCTGTACTCATCACTCATCAGACCCATCATAGAGTAAAATGCCCCATTTTGGATGTACCTTACAAGACACCTCCAACAGCTGGAAAGAGCATAGAAGTACCTCACCAAGAGGATCACTGGCCTCAAACAGATGCCCTATGCAGCTCGACTGAAGAAACTCCAGCTGTACTCAGTTGCATACCGCCTACTCAGAGGTGATCTCTGCCTGACTTACAAGGCCATGTTCAACCCAGAATTGATGGACATGGTCCACCTAAAAAAAACATATCCCCTCGAGCTACACGCTCTAGGGATCTAAACCTCACCACAACAATAAATAGGATGTGCTGGAGGGATAAATTCCTGTCCCAGAGATTTCCCACGCTTTGGAACAAGATTCCAATCTACATTAGGCAGAGCTCCTCACTAACACTCTTCAAGAGAAACCTTGATGAGTGGATGAGAAACAGAAAGTTTACCTCGGGGATCACTTCAGTTGTTCTGATGGACAGAGGCATAGGGAACTAATCTAAGGGGGCGGCGAAAGCCAACACATTCTGGCTAGGCTTGTAAATGCCTTCGGGAAGATAGCCTAGTACCTACCTATGAACCTATGAACCTATGTTCTCCATTCTCCATGATCAGAGCTTTTTTTAAAAAAAACAATGAGTACAGGGGGTGGTCAACAAAGTTGTGCAACACCTTCATTATTTCTATGTCAGATCTGCCAAATTAGTAAACTTTGAGTGTTGGTTAAAAGTAACCATTTTATTTTATTATGCTTGGTTTTATTTCTATTGAAACTTATTCTCTAACATGGGTAGGGGTTTTGTGGGTACGTTATACACATTCAACAACTCTTTTTTGCAAAATATCTGCAAGAACTTTAAGAGAGCAAATGGGTTAGTGATTATGTTTTAGTTTCCATGATTTCTAACTGGGTTAGGATACAATATTAAAATAAGTAAATAACCTGCCTGCATGGAGTACCATTGCCTAATCCCATAGGGATTCACTGTGAAAGTGGTGCGCCTCGGTAGTTGACGGATCCAGGTTATGGAGTGTAACTATGAAAGAACTTATTAGTATGGGAAAAAAAAAACTATGGTCTAACCATGGTTTAAATAGTGCTGTGAGATTGCAAGGGGCTGGTGAAGCAAGTCACAGTTCATCAGAATCCCATCAGAGGTCTGGCTGTGTGGTCGTAAGTGAGAAAGAATAATAAAATACAAAATATTATACTAGTAGTAGTGTTGATTCAACTGAAGGGATGTATTCAGACAGAAGTCATCTAAGGGAGGTTTCCCTTATTATCTTTTGGGTTACAAATTCATGTTTGCTTAGAAGTATTCATTACCAAAATTAAAGATTGTACCTGTTTACAGGGTAGTATTGTTCTAAGGGGCTGGGTGGTAGTGTTGCTGGGAGCCGAGAGTGTGAGAAATAATTTGGTAGCTATAAGGTCTGCAGTGGGATAGAGGAAAAGATAATTTGTTATTTATTGTTAAATAATGTTTAATATGGCAGACGAAGGTGGAAGCAATGTTTATCAAACTAGGGAGAGAATCGGGGTGGGGATATGGAATCTAAGTTGGGGGAGCTCTTTCAGATATTAGTTAACACTTTGTATGTTAAAGTGTCAGAATATCAAAATGCTTGAGAAAGACTCTATTACCTTGAGGTAGGGCATCAAAATAATGTAGGATGTACACTAGAATGGCAATGGACAGGGATAGAACTAAGTGTGATGTATCTAGTAGGGCTGAGCTTAAAATACGGCTGTTATAGGCTAACGGTCAAAGTGACTAAGTCTCTTTGACATTCTTTTCGGAGGGTGGCTATGGAAGGTGGCAGTATTAATGACATACATTGAAACCTAATAAATGGTAGACCCAAAGATGCCTTTTGAAAGGAGATAGACGGGCCCTGATTTTGGGGGGGGGGGTGTTAGTAGACAGATTGGTGGTTTGCATCACCTACAAATGGCAATTCAGGTAGTTGTTTAGTGAGAGTAGGGAGGGTGGTTGGTGCCTGGACAGCACAGGAAAACATTATTAAAAAGCTGAGCCTTCAAAAAGTGTAGCAATGCACTGCACAATATGTAACATACAAAATATAACCTGATATGAACAAAATGAACAATAAAAAATGTATACCACCAACCCAAATCAAAGTTGAACAAACCCTAAACTCATAAAGCCATCAAGCCATCAGTCAAGCAAATTGAGTCAGTTCCAAATAGAGGTAAAGTAGGAAATATTGTCTTTTCAATACTTCTGGTGTTGGAGGTAGACCCTCCTGGTCCTGTTAGTGGAATCTGGTATGGTCCAGTTTTCTTAGATTTAAGACGCAGTTAACAGATTATATGGAGTTGAGGCCTGGAGATTTTTGAGCTTGTAATCTTATTTGCCACTCCGGCCACTAAATTATAAATCACACTCTCGTTCACCAGTAACATTACCACCCTGCCCCTTTGCATAATACTACCCGGCAGACACATACACACACATACTGGCCATTGCTCTGCACTCTTTGTGTGAATAAAAAGGTTTTCAACTGGTTGGCTCTGTTTGTCGTGGTGTGCCTCTAGAGATTTTTTTCATTGGATTTGGTCTTTTGCTTATCAGGGGCACTTTATCCAGAGCTGTGTTCTGTTTGCCTTGACTATCTTTGTGCTTTCCTTATAAAATCATTGCTTTTTTATACACCTAAGGTGCCCATATAAAATTAAAAATTTGATGACCTATGATCTCTGTTCTCCACGGTCAGTGCTTTTTAAAAAAAAAAACAATAAGTATGGGAGTGTGGTCAGTTAAGGTGTGTGGTGCTTTTACAATTTCCTTGTCAGATCTACCAAATGAGTAAACTTTGTGTGTTGGTTAAAAGTTACCATTTTATTTTATTATGCTTGGTTTCATTTCTTTTAAAACTATATTCTCTAACATGGGTAGGGGCTTTGTGGGTAAGTTATAAGCATTCAACAACTCCTTCTTATAAAATACCTGTGAAAGTTTTAAGAGAGCTAATGTGTTCGTGATTTTGCTTTAGTTTCCATTCTCCATAAGGACCAGCTATCGCTCCACTTGAGTGTGACATGTTATTGGGGTAGATGACTGATCGGGGTGTCTTTGTTTTAGTTTTAGTTAAGGGTATAAATGGCCTGAGATCAGTCCTGATATTCTTGAGAAAACCAGTGTTAGGCACCAAGTTGTTACTATTATATTCGTTAAATCGCTATGAGTGCAGTGTGAGGAAGCTGTGTTTTAGAAGGTGCCCTTTGTAGATTGTGAAGGGGTGACTTATTTCTAAATGTCCGTGTGCTCTACCTGGGTTAGGATGCAATATTAAGATAAGGAAGCAGCCTGCCCATGTGCAGTTGAAATGCAGGGGACTCAGTTCCATTGTTATCATTGCCTAATCCATAGGGATTCACTGGGAAAGTGGTGAGCCTTGGTACTGGGATGCTCCAGGCTGTGGAACGTACCTAGGAAACAACCTATCAGTGTGTCGAAAAATCTATGGACTAACCATGGTTTAAAAGTTGCTGTTGGATTGCATGGGGCTGGGGGAGCCACAGTTCATCATAATCCCATCAGAAATCTGACCTTGTGGTCTTACGCCAGAAAGTATAATAAAATGCAAAATATTATAGAAATAGTAGTGTTGATTCAACTGAAGGGGTGTTTTGGGGCAGGAGCTGACTAAGGGAAGGTTCCATTGTTATCTCTGGGGGTTACGAATCTTTGTTTGTTTAAAGAATAAAGCTTGTATAAAAAAAGTTATACTCGTGTATATATAAAAACATACATTCATACTTGTGTACTAAGGTAATAAATAGTGGTCTGCCCATTAAAAGTGACTAGCGAGTAAGGGGTCTATCTTTAAGGAAGGGTTTCAGTAAAACCCTATCATTTAGGCCATGTAACCTATCTGCTTGTAGCCTCAGGATCCATCTAGCCTCCTGCTTTTCAGTATGGTTCCTGACATCACCTAACCTTGGTGTTTTGTATATTAATTCCATCACCGTAAACCAAAACTTGTGTGTTGTATCTGTATGCATTGCATGTCTTGCAAGAGCATTACTCTCATCTTCTCTACTGATGGCATAAATATGTTCCCTCACACACTCTCTCAGCATTCTATTGGTTTTGCCAACATAGAAGCAACTGCATTTCTGATATACAGCTATTTACATGAGATCCCTTGTCCTACAGTCATGTAATACCTTGTAATGGTATGAGAAAATGTGAATGTTGCAATTACTGTAGATTTGTCGACGTGACTAACAATTTTATTATTAATGGTACACAATACAAGATCAGAGATAGATTTAATTGCAATTCCAACTATGTTGTTTATCTTGCTAAGTGTAAATTGTGCCCTGCTTTTTATGTGGGCAAAACGGAGCGGAAGCTCCGTGATAGGATATATGAACACCAATATGCAATCAAGAAACAGAAGTTGGAAAATGCCCTAGCAAAACACTCCTGCACTAACAAAGAGCACACCTTTCAATTCACTGTTATAGACCAAGTAAAGGTTGATAGTAGAGGGGGGCCCAGACCATTAAAATTGGAAGAATTGGAATTAAACTGGCAAGTCAGAATTAATGCTTGTTATCCACCAGGTTTGAATGATACCTGTTCTATTAGTAGCATCTTAAGATTAAAAAGTTTAAAGAAGTGAATTCACGATAGCTTAAGCTATCAGTCAGTTTTACATTCATAGTCTATGCTATTATAGAGAACATCTAATGACATGAAAGTATTAGTGCGCTCCTCTGTTTTGATCGTATTAAGTTTGAACTATAACTGGTTTTGTAAGTCACAGTATAAAACCAGCTGGTACTCTCTTACAGTTGTATTGTTAACACTTTTTTTGTATAATATAATATATCTAGTAATTATAATTCACACTTTAAAGCCCTTGCAGATAATTGAGTATTCATATGGCTGCTGCAGTAGTTGGCTAGCCCTGTAATGTTATTTGTTTAATTTTTTTATGTTTTTTAACTTGATATGTAGGTCTTTGCTATTGTGCCTTTAAGGGTTGCAGTTTGAATAATTAATGATCAGCTGTGCCTATAAAAGGAGTTTTAAATTTGTAGGTATAATGTTTCTGATGAAGTTTTGTGGATTGAAGCAAATGAAAAGCGCTTAAAACAAACATCTTAAATAAATCGGGATTCTTTATGCTGCTTTTGTGGAGATTTCTATTACTTGTCATTACGTTTTGAGTGGATTTAAACCATTGTTTTTCTACTTGGGAAGACACTAGCATGCTGGACTTGTGTTTGAATTTGTTAGTTTGTTTGCTGTTTCTTGTTTTTCCTGAGAAACCTGGACCCAACCAAATGCTGAAAACCAAAAGCACCCCAGGAACATGAGAAAAAAAAAGCACCTACATCCACATGAGATTCTCTCCCAGAAGCATCTCCCCATTGCAAGACACACCCTAGGAGCATTTCTCATCCAACACAGGCAAGTAGATACTGATCTATTTTTGTTTTTTTGCCTTAGTACTGTCATATTTTCTCTGGTTGCTTATCTGCCACCACCTAGACTAGGACTGGGCTTTTACTTGCTTTTTAGACCTGTGGGCTA
The DNA here is from genome assembly GCF_019279795.1 of Protopterus annectens. Taxonomy (NCBI): domain Eukaryota; kingdom Metazoa; phylum Chordata; order Ceratodontiformes; family Protopteridae; genus Protopterus; species Protopterus annectens. Next base: position 172,422,091 of record NC_056744.1, read on the forward strand.
CAGCAAATCAGAAACATGTTTTAGACTTGGGTGGTACCTTAAGCTTAGTTTAGTGCGCTGCCTCCATCTGTTGCATAATTTAGCTGAACATCCTCTAAAGATGTTACAGAAAAAGACTATATTCATTTGAAGACAGATTCTTTAGTTTAGGAACTGCCTGCATAGAGGAGACCAACTCCTGACAGCCACAGCTCTGAACCTTTGAAAATATATACTGCAGTTGTTCAGCACATTCTTACGGGGACACAGTTCAAGACTCTTGCAAAAATGAAACATGACAGCACTGATTGTGAGCTACGGTGACATAAAATATCCATACTCACCATGTTTTATAGGTTCACAGGTTCATAGGTTGGTACTAGGCTATCGGCCCTAGGGCCTATACAAGCCTAGACATAACAATTCCCTGGCTATTTCTTCCCACACTATTTACTTCCCTGGACCCCTGTCTTGAAGGGTGACTGATATGATCCCCAGGGTGAATTTCCTTTCTCCCATCCAATCATCAAGGTTCCTTTTGAAGAGGGCCAAAGAGGCACTCTGCTTGACATGTATGGGCAGTTTATTCCAGAGTCTGGGGAGTCTCTGGATCAGGAACCTATCCCTCCAGAATGTTTTGTTTATTGTGATGACAAGGTTTAGATAGCGTGTCCAACAGCTCTGGGTTTGGCATGGCCTTGTATGTTAAGCAGTGATCTCCTCGGAGTAGACGATATGTGACAGAGTATAGCTGGAGTTTTTTAAGGCGGTCAGCATAGCTCATCTGCTTTAGGCCTGTGATTCTTTTAGTGAGGTATTTCTGTGTCCTTTCCAGTTGTTGCAGATGTCTTGAGAGATACATGCCAAATGGGGTGTTGTATTCTATAATGGGTCTAATGAGAGATGAGTACAGTGGGACAATGATCTCCTTTTTTCTGGATGAAAAGCCCTTAGTGATGAGGTGTGCCACATAGAAAGATTTCCTGACTGTTGTGGTAATGTGGTTATTGAAGATGAGACCACTGTCCACCTGTGTCCCTAAGTCTCTTATCACACTTTCTTTTTTTTTTCAATAATGTCTTTATTCTTTTCCAAATGTTAATACAATGCTACAACATATGTACATTATATACATGAATGCTTCCAACAGTTACATAAAATCATTATACATTAATATAAATTCTAGATGAGGTATTAAAGAAAGAGAAAATAAAAATCTAGTATCAATATGAGGTTTATCTATACTAGCCTCCATATTAAGTATGCACTTCCCGGGGAAAAGTGGATTGGAACCTTAAGCTAACACGATGTTAAAGATTTGCTCCCATATTTTTGTGTTATTTATACTTTTCTTATGATCTTTAATTAGTAATTTATGTGCTAAGATATGTCTTATTGCTCCACTTTTAAAGTTTTCCCATGAAGTCTGGGATGGATTCAACCAAATTGTAGCTATATAAAGCTTCATTAACAGGAAAATATTTATGAGTATGATCATTTGGGATCTATCCAAATTATTCGGAGGAATATGAAGAATCATAAACTCCCAAGAAAGTGTAGACTGTTGATAACCCATTTTTTGTAATTGAATTTTTAAAGAATTCCAAAGTTTGAAAATACATTTACAACTCCAGAACATGTGTAAAAGGTCAGCCATTTGATCTATACAATATGGACATTTAGGTGAATTTTTAGAGTTGAATTTATGCAGAGTGAGACGAGTGTAATAAGCGTTATTAAATATCATCAACTAAGTAAATAATAACTTTTGAAGAGATACTGATTTTAGGGTTAGATTAATTGCTTTCAATATTTTACTATCATCAATCGTTAATAATTTCTCTTTCCAGTATTTAGATAAGAGTATTTGGTTATTATATTTCACGTCTTTTATCAAATTATATGAAGCCGTTATATATTTACAGTCCTGCATAACAGTTTGCCATAAGTTTAGGCAAATGGTTAAGTCTACTTCTTTAATTTTAAAGTTACTAAAATAACTTATTGAAAGATCCTTTAACTGTCTCATTATAATTAAATACGAGTTAGGAAGATTCATCTCTCTTAACATGTCGTGTATTGAGATACCAGGAAAGGGATATAAATCAAGTATGGTTAAATCACTTATAAGTGGGAATTGTTTAAGATCTATCAGTTGATTACCATTTTTTAAATTCGGGTTCTTATGAAATGGTTGGAAAGTCATCATATATTGTAAGAGGTTTAGTGAGTTAAACAGACTTTGTACTGATATTATATATACTCTGATATGTTCCATCAGAGCGTACATTTTAACGGTATCTTTATTTAAAAAAGGTAATGCCTTACAATTAATACCCAACCCAGCAGCATGTTTATGATTCAGAATCAACCACTTGGGTGACCATTTAGGACTGGACCTGTCAAAGTTAACCACTCTTAGAATTCTGTTAGCATTTATTATTAAATAATATGCTTCAAAATTCGGTAAATCTAGACCACCCCTGTTTTTTGGAGTCATCAGTTTATCATAAGATATTCTAGTTTTTCTAGGTTCCCATACAAATCTACCTAGTTCCGTATGAAGTTGTTTGAAGAATTTCTTAGAAATTTGGACTTGAGTAGCTCTAAAAATATATAATATTCTGGGGAGTACGTTCATTTTAATAATTGAGGTCTTTGCCATTATTGGTAATTTCAAATTATTCCATCTTTTTAAATCAGACACTATATGATCCCAAATTAACTTAACATTGTTCACATAAAAGTCTCTATTATCTGTTGAAAAAACAATACACAAATATTTTATTTTTTCTTCGGATTTTACCTGACCTACCAATAGTAAAAGCGAAAAGGGTGTAGGTGTCTTTAAAGGAAATAACTTGTTTTTTTTTTTTTAATTTATTTTGTAATTAGATATTTTTGCAAAGTCTTCCACTGCTTTTAATATTTTCTTGGTATCTGAAACAGGCGTCGTACAGTAAATATTTAGATCATCCGCAAAAGCAGCCATGGATATTTTTGTACCATATATTATTGGAGCATTATGATAGATATTTTGCTTGATATGTAGAAATAATGGTTCTAAATATAGACATCCTTGATGGGTACCATTCTTAATTTGTATTCTTTTTGAGAAATTTTTATTAATAAATAAATTTGTATAGGGATTGTTATATATTTTTTTTAATGTTAAAATAAAGTCTTGAGGTATGTTAAAATATGATAAAATATCAAACAAAAATTCTAAATTAACTCTATCGAAAGCTTTTTGAGCATCAATTATGAGTGCATAAACATTAAAATTTCTATGAGTGGCATAAGAAATTAATGTATGAAGTGATAATGTATTATCAGTAGTTTGTCTGCCATTTATACAACCAGCTTGTTCCTCTGATATTATCAGGTTAATTACCTTCTTCAATCTATTAGCCAAAATCGATGTCATAATTTTCATATCTATATTCAAAAGTGAAATGGGTCTATAGTTATCCGGATTTTGCAAATCAGCATTCTCTTTAGGTATAAGAATTGTTTTCGAAGCATTAAAGTGCAGATCATTAATTTTATTATTGATTATATAGTTAAATACATGTGGAGGTATTTTCCCCAATATATCACTAAAAGTTTTATAAAATTCCTTAGTCAAACCATCCAGTCCTGGAGCTTTATATGGCTTCAAATTCTTAATTGTATCTGTTATCTCCTCTGAGGAAATTGGTTTGACTAAATTCATATGAAACTCATCACCAATTTTCGGAAAGATAATCTTCTGCAGAAAGTCATTATTACTCTTATTTATAAATAATTCCTGATGTTCACCATAGATTTGAGAAAATATTAATTCAAAGGTATTCATAATGTCTTCAGTATTGGTATATGTTTTATTATTAAAGTGTATTTCAGAAATTTGAGAAGGTATTTTCGATTGATTAATGATACGCGCTAGTGCTTTTGAAGGGGTCTGTATATGATTAGCATATTTTACCAGTACTTTCTGTTCATAAAATGATAATTTACTATTTTGTAGTAAAACAAGATCCTTTTGACATTTTAATAACTCCGTTTCAGTTTGTTTACTATAGTTCCCAATTAAATCCTGATCTAGTAATTTAATTTTAGTTTCCAATTCTTGTATGTCTCTAGATTGTATTTTCTTATAATAAGTAGCCTTCTGAAGAAAGATTCCTCTTATTTGTGCTTTGGTCGTTGCCCATTCTATATCAGACGGATGCTGCTGTTTAGAAAGATTAACTAGTAGCTGATTAAAGGTCTCTTGAACTTCTTTAATTATATCTTCTTTATTTAATAAATACGGATTTAGGGACCAATTATAACCTCTAAGACGCATATTATGTCTAGTGTCCTTATTAAAAATTAATGTGATCCTAGAATGATCCGATAAATGTCAAGCTTGTATAGATACACAGGGATCAAAAGTCATTAGTACGTCTGAAATTAGAAAAAAATCAATCCTAGACCACATTTTATGACAACTTGAATAAAATGTAAAGTTATTTGCATTCATTTGATTATTTGTGTATTTAAATGGATCATATAGTTTAAAATCTGCTTTAAGTTCCTGTAGTGCTATCACTGCTTGGTTATTAAAAGACCTGTGTGAACTTGATTTATCCAATTTGGGATCTTGGTATGTATTCCAATCACCTCCTATTATTATATAGCAATTATTATATTGGTTCAGGAATAAAATAAAGTGATGTTATAAAAAGTTGTTGATTGGTACATGGGGCATATATATTAAGAAGTATCACAGGTTTATCATAAAGTATAGATGAAAGAATCACATAACACCATCTTCCCTCTTTGTCTATTTTAAAATCTAGAATTTTCTCTTGATACTGATTTTTAATAATAATCGCCACCCCTGCACTATTAGTTGTCCCTTCTGAAGCTACCACCTCTCTAATCCATTACTTATCCTTAAGGACAGCCCATTGGTCATTGGTCAAATGGGTTTCTTGTAATAAAATAAAATATGCCTTTGACTGGAGAAATAAATGAAGAAATAATTTCCTTTTTTTCAAGTTCTGGAGCCCTTTAGTATTCCATGAGTCTACTATCCACATACTAAGATTTTTAAATCTTTTAAATATATTTTAAAATTGAGAAACAATACTAAATTCAAATATACTAGCACAGTATATAATGTCTGGAAGCAATATTGACATCCCATCCCTAACCAGTGCCTATCCACTATTCCCCTGGACCAGGACATACATAGGTTTTTTACACTGTTAGAACTTTTATGGGTAAATAACCTTACTAAACATCTATTCTTTATCTTACAAAATAAAACATCAAAAACATGCAAAAAACCTATAGAGACTACATCTAACTCTACAAAGCCTAACCAAAACATTCCCTAATAAACACTGATAACTATCCACAGCTCTTGAACACACTATTTAGTTAAACCTATCAAATAAATGGTCTTCACTACACTCATAGTTACTATTATACCTCTCTAATAGTTCACATATATTATTAGTTATACTAATTAGTTGTATTACCTTAAGATAACTATCATATTTAAATCTTACCAAAACAGATATATGACAGTACCCCTATTAAACAATAACATTATTGACTTCAAGATAATTCACCATATATATTGTTAGCTGGGAGAGAGAGAAAACAAATGTTTAACCTATAAGTATAGTATTAAATCTGATTTTGTTTATATAATCTAAATTATTTAAAATTATAATGTCAGCAAAAAAGGTGAATAAAAATAGCACTCTAACTATACTTTACTGGGTAATATAATTCAATTTATAAAATGATGACTAAATAACACAGTTCTCAAAACAGTCAGAACCACATGCCAGTATAACAAGAAGATAGCCTTCACATTCCTAGAAATGCCAGAATATAATATCTTCTGGTCTTTTTATCTACTAACTATCCCAACACTAAATCCCCTTATTATCTAAACATTTGCAGTATTAAAAACACATCATTAATACAGGAAACTAAATAATAAAGTATACTGCAATATTATTAACACAGCCACATTCAGGATAAACTACCTAAGAAAAAAAGAATAACTATGGTAAAGCTATCATACTTCTAAAATATCAGTTAAATAACACATTTTAAACCAGTACATTATTAGTTCAGTTGTAATCCTACCTGAATGGATTCACAGTTCCCTTTAAAGAAATAAAACCTGTAACATACATTAAATGTCCACAAATGCTCGTTTTACAGTCCAACTAGCTTCCCCTTCTTCCACAGAGATCTTCCTACTTCCTGATCATGTAATCTTGTCTTCAAGTTTGCGATGGGGGAACCATTACGCGGACGGACTTCCAGATGCGCTACTTTGAAAGCGGACCCTCAGCAGCACCCAAAGGACTTCCTGTTACTTCGCGAAGGGACTCAGTTCGTAGAAGCCATAAAAATTCGGAAAATCTTCGTGGACGAGCTGGAGCTGCAAAAAGAAACTAAGTAAGCATTTACCAAGGGGCCTGGTGAAGAAAAAAGAATAAACAAAGGATTTCAAAGCCTCGAGACATAGTAAGCATGGAATCCCAGCATCCATGTTGCTGTAAACAGACTGGATGGCCAGATCAAGCTTCCGAAGCTGGAAGAGACTTGAAAATCTTCAAAAAGGTAACTTTTGCTTCTTTTTTTGTAGATATGGAATATTTGGAGCCATCAACTGTAAAAATTAATGTGTTAGGGTATTTCATTTGAAATTTAATATTCTTTTCAATGAGGAACTTACAGTATGGAGATAATGCTTGCCTGGCTTGTCTTATTTGCAATGGTAAATTCTGTACCATAGAAACTCATTTTGCCACATAACATAACCTCCATTCTTTTTAACAGTTAGAATTATTTTATTTACATCCTGGTAGTTGAGTATTTTGACGTAAACTGGTCTAGGTATGTTTGAGGCTTGTGTTTCTCTGAGAGCTCTATGGGCTCTTTCTATAACTATTTGTTTGGCGATGTCAGAGTCATTGAACAATATTTCGAGTATTTGTATGATGGTAGAAATTAAATCATTATATTGGATAGTTTCTGGAATTCCTCTAATAATTATATTGTTCCTTCTGGATCTTGCCTCCAAGTCCAGAATTTTATTTTGCATAGACTGAATATCCAGGTCATGAATGTCTGTTTTTTTTGTAAGCAATGTTATTCTGTCCTCATTTTCGGATATTCTAGCTTCTGATTTATCCATCCTTTCAAGAATTTGACTGCATGTGGCACCAAAAGAGAGTACCTGGTTTGTTAGTTCTTTCAAAGCTTCTTGGATGGGCAACAAAGCAGTTTTAATATCTTCCATGTTAGCCAGTTGATCCGGTTTATTTGTCATTCCAGCTTTTAAAAGTTCCTGCTGTTTTGTAGTCTTTTGCCTTTTTATTATTGAATCTTTTTCTGGTGACTGAAGTGCTGATAATTTGGTTTTAGTTGTTGTTTCCATACTTTTGTCTTCTTTTGACATTGTGAAGCAAAGCAAAACTTTAGTATAACTGAATAGTAAATATCCACGATTACTAGTCAGACAGTTCCTTTGTTTAATACTCTGTTCAGAGTCAGACAGACAATCAGATCTAATCCTGTGCGTTTGTTTAATTTCCTCCGGTTCTTTCACCTCTCAAGTGACATTTAGTTGTAGTAGATTAGTTATAGCCAACAATTAGTGTAGAAAATCTTGCAGTATATCCTCAGGGTTAATTTTTATTCCAAGTATCTGGACAGCTGTAGATCTGCAGTGTCTACAGAATGGCGGCCATCTTTTTTTTCTTATCACACTTTCAGTGTTTAGTGTACTGCCACCTATGTGGTAATTCACGGGTACATGTTTTTTTTCCCAAAGGGGATAAGTATACATTTATTGGCATTGAGCTTGAGCCCATGGCTCTGGCACCAAGCATCTGTTTCTTTAAGGCCCTTTTGTAGAGTATCCACATCATTTGGGGATTCAATAATGGCTCCCAGTTTGCAGTCATCTGTGAACATTGTTAGCCAGAGTACCTTAGTGTTGGCCTGTTCTTCAGAGAAGTAGATGCCAAACAAGAGAGGTCCTAGGACTGAACCCTGAGGTACTCCACTTGTCACTTGTCTGGAGCAGGATTTGGAGTCAGCTACTTTTACAGTATGGGTTCTGTCAGTAAGCCAGTTGGCAACCAATCGAGTGATGTAGGGATTAATGCCCAGCTTAATAAGTTTATCTATGATTCCATAGTGGGGGATGATGTCAAATGCCTTGGCGAGGTCCAGATAGGCTGTATGGACTGCCTTACGCTCATCCACAGCTCTGGAGACTGATTTGAAGAAGTTAATCAGGTTCAGGAGACAAAATCAGCCCTTCACAAACCCAAACTGGGTGAGGTCCAAATGTTTTAAGGTTACCAATGTCTTTGTTTATAAGTTCCATGATAATACGTTCCATGGACTTGCAGATCAGGCTCATCAGACTGATGGGGCTGTAGTTTCCGGGATCCAAGGTGGAGTGGGATAACTGCAGCTGTGCTCCACTCAGTGGGCATGAAGCCTGAGGTAAGGGTATGATTAAACATGACACTTAGGTGAGGTGCCAGTTCATTTGGTAGTTCATGTAGTACACAGCCCGGGATGTCATCTGGTCCCATGGATGCTGTATTCTTAGCTTTTGAGAGTGCATTGTTTACCTGTATGACCGTTATTACCAGAATTTGGCAATCTTCCGGTATTGAGATGGGCAATTTAGGGGGTGAAATGGGGTGAAGTTGGCACTGAATCGATCTGCCATGATATTGGCAATATCCTTGGGATCAGTATATTCAATGTCATTCTGTTGTAGCTCAGATCAGATCTGAGCATTGCCATTTAGATTCTTGACATAGTTATAGAATGCCTTGTGGCTGTCTTTGGAATCTTTGGCAATTTTATTTTCATAACTAGCTTTGGAGGATTTTATGAGGGATCTCAGCTTCTTACTGAGGCTGGTAAGGGAGTTCTTTGCATCCTGGGATTTTCCTCTTTTCTGCAACAGTTTCTTCCTTTTGTTGTAAAGTTTGTTTATGGCAGGGGACCACCAGATTGGCTTCCTTTTCTTGAAGGAGAGCATCTTGGTTCTATTTGGGATGGCACGATTCATGCATGAGTGGATGTGCTCGTACTTTTTTTTAAAGTAGACCAGAATATACTTTGTTTGAGGTTGACTGGAATATTGTCTATACATTAGTGCTGATAGTCCCAAATTCTTTCTTGGTGACCAACTGCCCAGATGTTTGAGCTTACATGTCAGCTTTTTTTTATTCATTATAATGTTCATCATATTGATCACTGTTCCTGAAAACTTTGCTATATGGGTTATATTCTGCCATGGATATAATGGTTGGCCAGCTTACAAAGTTTCAGGACACCTTCCACACATCCAAACAGTCAGGCAGGTCAAGCTGAGCTGACTAAGAGACAAGTTTGGGCACAAAGCCCTTCAGAGCTTTCCTGCCACCAAGGAGTATGCACCTCTGAGACTTTCAAGGATCAACAGTCACCTTGTCCTTTCTTTTGCTGGGCAGATAAGTTTCCTTTGGGGACAAAAGACTTCCATTTTCTAATATTTATTGATGTTTTATTACTTGTCTCTTCAGGAAAATTATTTTAATGCTAGGAGTGTTGTGTTTAATGGACTGTCTCAAGACTGTAATGAACTTTTAAATGGAACACTATTTTTTTCTGTCTGTTTAATAGTATAAATTAACTGAAAACATATTTCTGTGGATAAATTATGTTTATTTTACCTTAGTGTGGCTGGCATAGTGCTTGAAAGTGCTTTTTAAGGTGTTTTTCTGTCAAAAAATAAAAGTAACTTTTGTGGCCGGGTAGTTTTACTAGTATTTGCTGTTGTCATCCCCAGGAAAGAGACACCATTTTCAGCTTGACCATGGAACAGACTACAGGTCCCATGGTCAGTCCTTCTTCCAGACACACACACACACACACAAAAAAAAGTTAAATAAAGAGTCTTTGCAATCACAGCAGGCTAGAAATTTGCCTCAGCCAGTGGGTGACTCTGCTATTGCCATTTGTTGTACCTCAGACCATTCACTTTTTGCCTGGTGTAGTAACTACATCCAAAATGGACAGGGGATTAGGCATGTCCTCTGCAGCTGTTGGAGACCCCTCAGTGGGCAAGGGAGAGACACTGTTGTCAGTCCTGGGAGTGAGAATAGGGAATGTTTCTCTGTTGTGTCAGAATGCTGTGCCCGTTCCTGGAGAAGCAGCTGTTGCCATTCATAACATGGTTGATCCCATATTTCCTGTCAAAAAAGAAACATAGGATAATGTTAGGAGCAATTTACTGGGTCTGGCTCAAGTTTTAATTCAGGTTATTGATCCTTCTTGAAAAGCAGTTTCTGGTATAAGAAAGAAATATTCATTTTTTTCCTGAAGATATTCAGGATTATGAAATTTTACAGGAAGATGCAAGGATGGATTCAGGGTTTTTTGTCAGATTTTTGATTTAGACTCTGAGGAGAGCTCAGCTTCTGATTGTCCCTGTGACGGTTTCTCTTTCTCTGAGACTATTGTTAGAAAGTGCCAATGTTTTCAGTGGGAGAACACTGATGTTTCTCAGTCCCTCAGAAAATACTATGAGTTGTTACAGAAGGATTTTCCAGAATCTACAGCCATTCCTCTTGCTCTGTCATCTTTAGACAATGTGTGTGCTACTGCCATCAGTTTCCCTTTTAGTCAAACAACTGCCCCTAAAAAGGCAGATAGGATGTATAAAGTTCATCAGTTTTTTTTTTTTTAATTTTTATACACTATTCCCAAACATGACCGAACAGCTATAGCCTCAGCTGATCCCACTGCTGCTAAGCACTTAGTTAATTCTAGTCCTATTCTTTCTTATAATGATTGGAAAATTATTAGCATGTATGGAAAAAATGTATACTTGTGTAATTTTATCTTTTAAATGTTTGAATTGTCAGGCTCATATGTTAATGTTTGTTCTGACAAATTCTGAAAGTATGAGGAATGTCTTATCCGCAGTTTCTTCTTGGGAGGAAAAATCTGCTTTAAATAACATATTTCCTTCTACTGCACATGTTACTACATATATTTTGCAGTATATATATGACTGTTGATATTTCTTCCAGGACTATGGCCACTGGCATTGTTTTAAGGAGGATTGCATGGCTGCCTTCGCAGAACCTTCCAGATGATGATAAGAATTAGATTTTAAATTCCCCTTGAATAGACATTCAGTGTTTGTCCCCTCTGCTGCATAAGTGATCAAAAGTGTGATGAAGGGGGTCAATCTGATCCATGGAATCTCTAAGATTTTCCAGTCTTCGTTTGCCGAATTGTCTGAGGGATTCTCTTTCTCCTCTGTCAGTTTTGACATAATCCAGAAGGAATAGTCTCAATGGAATTCAGATGAAGAGATGTTTAAAAATAAATGGCAAGAGAGTTCCAAAAATAAGTCTCTAACCTCCCAAAACCAAGGACAGTGCTATATGTCTGAAGGACTGTTAAAGAAACCTTGTGACGCGCTTCTACTCTGGCTCCATGTTTCTTTCAGAAGCTCTTAATCTCCATTTTTTTCTTTGGCAACAGATTGCTTCAGACAAATGGGTTCTGAATATTGTTAAGAATACAGATGTCAGTGGGAGTAATGTCCTTCTTTCCAGGTTGGGGGGATTTCTACCAGAGCCTTGGCTTAATTTGTGGCTTTTTGGAAAGAGATGGATTCCAGAACTATTTCAGAAGCTGCTACTTGGCCCTCTGTACAAACTTCAACAAAACAATTCAAGCTTGATTCCTTCTTTAGATCCAGATCAAGCCTTTTCCAGTGGACCCTGGACTCTTCTCCTTCCAGCTCCTTAATGTAATTAGTTCTAGTAATCTATCCATATAGCTAATTCTAATGCAGCAGTGATAAATATGATGAACATAGTTCAGTTGTATATGTTGAGCTTATCATAACAGAAGATATTCGAATGATCACTGCTGCAATAGCCACTCCATACCATCATCACCCTTATTTTTTACTGCATTTTTTTATGCTATGGTGTGGACATTTATGTTTTGTGGCTCCTAGTATAGTCCTTTCAGGGCTCAGTCTCTCTCTGTCTGCTGGCAGGAAAGCTACGAAAGGCTTTGCACCCAAATTTGTCTTTTAGTCAGTTCAGCTCAAGGTGCCTAACAGTTTGACGTATCAAAACTGTCCACACCCTAGAATAAAAAACACACCAAAAAATAAGGGTGATGAACATAATTAGCTACAATGTGGAAACCTCTATTCACAACAAATACTGGAGCACTGCAGATCTAGTCCAAGGAAGTGGATGAACTTCTTGTATTGTATTAAATTGGTAAGAATCCGGATGGAAAATGTTTTTTTTCTTCTTCTACTCCTTCTGCTGTCATCCATGAATTATGCTTAAGAATGCTAGCAGCAACCTAAATAACATGTTTGGATCCTTGGTGCCATAAAATTTGCACTTGTGTAAGATGAACTTACCATAACAGTAGATGGTTGAACAATCAGGGAAAGGCAGTCCATACAGCCTACCTCGATCTGGCGAAGGCCTTTGATACAATACCCCACTCGGGTATCATTGAAAAACTCATCAGCTTAAATGTTAACCCATACATCACAAGATGGGTTGCAAACTGGCTGAGTGACAGAACCCACAGGGTCAGAGTTGCTGGCGCCATGTCAGACTCAAAGCCTGTCACAAGTGGTGTACCACAGGGCTCAGTCCTGGGCCCACTCTTGTTTGGCATCTACTTTTCCGAAGTACAAGCAAACACAGGAGGGTTATGGCTGACAAAGTTTGCAGATGACTGCAAACTGGGCGCCATAGTAGAAAACACATCTGACACAGATATCCTTCAGAAGGGTCTCACAGAAACGGATAACTGGTGCCAGAGCCAGGGCCTAAAGTTAAATGCCAAAAAATGCATAGTCATACCCTTCAGGAAAATCAAGGTTAGCCCTAGCTACCAAATAGGTGGCAATCCACTGAGTACAGAAGAAGTTATCAGGGACCTGGGGACCCAGGTTGATAGTAGTCTGTCATTCGACACCCATGTAGCTAAAGTAGTTAGGAAGACCTTCTACATTGCCCACCTTATCATGAAGGGATTCTCATCTAGATCAAGGGAGGTCATAGTCTCCCTATACTCATCACTCATCAGACCAATGATTGAGTACAATGCCCCATTCGGAATGTATCTGACCCGACACTTGCAGCAGCTGGAGAGGCCACAAAGTTCCTCACCAAAAGGATAAAGGGTCTCAAACATCTGTCCTATGCTGCCCGACTGAAAGAACTCCAGCTCTATTCAGTTGCTTACCGCTTGCTCAGAGGTGACCTTTGCCTAACATACAAGGCCATATCAAACCCAGATTTGATGAATATGCTTCACCTCAAAAAATCTAGATCCATCAGAGCCACAAGGGCGGGAGACTTAAACCTCGACACGGCTATTAATAGGACGTGCTGGAGGGATAGATTCATCACCCAAAGACTCCCTATGCTGTGGAATAAAATCCCGGTATATGTGAGGCAGAGCACCTCGCTGGCCTTGTTCAAGAGAAATCTTGACCAATGGATGGGAGATCGCAGATATACCCCAGGGATTACCTCAGTGTCACTGCTCAACAGAGGCACAGCAAAATAATGGGTATAGTTCCCCATACTAAAGGGGTGGCGTAAGCCACAAAACTATGGGCTAGGCTTGTAAATGCCCTCGGGCAGATAGCCTAGTATGAACCTATGAACCTATGAACCTAATCATTGCTACAGTAGCTTTAGCTCTATGGGTTATATTCTACCAAGTATACAATGGCCAGTCAACTTCCAAAACTTCACTAAATGTTTCTGCCTTCTCTTTCTCAACTGTGTTACATCATTTTGTTTGATTTTTTCTATTGCATTATTATATGCATTGGATATTGCTATCTGCTTTTTATCTTGCTGACTGCACTTCCTTGGGTTGCATCACTGAAATTAGCACTGTGGTCCTAAAGATGGAGCAAAGTGTTATTAAGTTAAGGTAATATTGTACTTCTGAGTCATGTTACTACTGCACTGTAATTCTGTACTAGCAATATCCGAGGTAGTATTATACTGTTACTAGTACTATTTCAGATAATCCTGCACTGTTCACAGTTACCAATGCATGATAAATTGCAACCAAATTAGCTATTTCCTTTATTGATTGCACTGTTTACTAATGTTTTGGCAATGCTTCCTGTATTGATTGCTGTGGAGTACAGCATTAGAGAGTATTGCATTATACTACATGTTACACGTTTGCTGTTTGTGCTGATTGCTGTACCATTCCTTCCTTGTAACTGTTCGATTTGTAGCTACTGTACGAGGAGGTATCCATTTCAACTATCTGTATCTATCTGTCTACAGTTACTAAATCAGGATCCTTTTAATTAGACTATGGTTTGCTCATTGCTGATACTAGTTAAATAGACAAGCTATTTTATTATTTCAGCTATTGCTTGCACTCAGTTAACCCTTTGATCATCGCTGTCGTTTTACTGCTACTTATATTAATTGTTAACTTTAGCTGAAGCTATTACGTAAGACTGTTTACAATAAATTTGCTGTGTGTTGCCAACTACTTTACTGTTCCTAAATATTGCTATCAATATCCACAGTGTACATCAGTCACTTTCCATATTACTGTATCCTTTAGCTACAGCCTGCATTATCACTATTTTCTAGTCCAATCGATTATAAAGTTTTGTCGTATAACAAGAGAAAGTTGTTAAGTGATCTCATTTTCTCATACCCATTCCGCTGCACTGGACATGTTAGTATCTTGGGTAGTTACTGACCCTCTGTAACCAACCTTAACAGCACAATCTATTATGAGGCCATTTAAGAACTGCTTAAAAAAACTTTAATGATGTCACACTGATGCAAAAAGTAGGAGATGTAAGCATTTAATGAACCTCTAGCTACATTCTCACAAGAAATCATACCTGGTAAGCACACACACACACACACACACACACACACACACACACACACACACACACACACACACACACACACATGCACACACATAACCCTACAAGAAAGAGAACTTTTTCTGTGCCAACTTATATTGCAGTTTCTAACAGAATAATATCTAATCCTCACAGATTAAGGACTCGGAAGTCTCAGCCATCACCTTCAGCAGACAGATCCAAGCCACTAAGACCTACTGAGACTGTATCTGCCCACAGTAATGCTTTAGTATTATATGACTCAGTTTTCATGCATATGGATACAACCCTTACCAGGCTTTAAAAAATTATGGTACTTAGCTGTTTCTCAGGTGACAAGATTCAGGAAGAGATGATTATAGGATGTTACATCCTAGGGGTAAGAATTTAGATGTTAACTTGATAATATAAAGTTTGTATGTCTAGGAATTCATTTATTTTGTATTTGTATTTAAACGTATTTAGAGGATTGTGATTGAATAAGGGTATATATATATATATATATATATATATATATATATATATATATATATATATATATATATATATATACATATATATATATATATATATATATATATATATATATATATATATATATATATATATCTTTAAATGATTATTTAGTTGGTTAAATATGCACTGGGTTTGTATAACTTTAACCACAGTATAATGATCAGTTGTTCCTAGAAGGAGAATGGCCAAGTACCAGAATAAATCAAAGTGTGGTTTATATTGTGTGGCTGTTTC
The DNA here is from genome assembly GCF_019279795.1 of Protopterus annectens. NCBI lineage: Eukaryota > Metazoa > Chordata > Ceratodontiformes > Protopteridae > Protopterus > Protopterus annectens. The sequence goes on from NC_056744.1 coordinate 172,437,785, forward strand.
CATTTTTTTCAGTTTTATTTATTTATTTATGTATGTACTTATTTATTTAAGTTTATTATTGTTATTAGTCAAGTGTGTGTTTTGTTTCTATTTGGATTTATATTTCCTCTATTCCCACCTTAGATGCTTGGATTAATCATTATTCAGTACTGACACTAGGGAGTGTTACATCCTTTGAATGAGATGTTAAAAAAAGTTCCAATCTGTTCAAGTTGAAGTGTGCTCAGATGAATGTAAAAGATCAGAGTAGTTAAAAATAAAGAGTAGGGTTGCTTTATTTATGCAACATAATTCCATGCATATTTTTCATTATATATACATTCATATTACATATTTGACACATTCATTTGTTCCATAATTTGTCTACTTATAATAAGCCAACAATAAAGTTCATCATCACCTTTTGCTTCTTATTTTTTTCTACTTTCCACCACTCTTTTTTTCACTATAATCTTCTTATTTCAGCTAATACATCTTCATCCTTTGCAATTTTATTATATAATATATCTTTGTCTATAATGCCCATATTAGACAAATAATATTTATCCCAATTGCCAACATCACATTTCCTTGCATTTTTATACATCACAAGCAATGTTCAGCTCCCCTACACCTGCTCAGGGTGAAAATACTTGAGGGTTTCAGTAGCACACAGAAAAAGAAAAGGCAAATGGCATAACACCAAAAGCTGTTCCATATGAAGTCATTGCCAGTGCAATTTCTAATTATGTGCCAGCAATGGATTCATTTCTTTATGAAGATTTCTCCCTTCTTTGAGTTGGTGCAACTGTGAAGTTGGTATATATATATATATATATATATATATATATATATATATATATATATATATATATATATATAAAAGTGGGGAAAGATGCTGCTAATTTGGGATGTGCAGGGGGTGCTTGCCCCATGCAAAAAAAAAAAAAAAAAGTGGAGATTTCAACCTTTTGAATTTCAGATTTTTTCATTCTTTGAGAAAGTCAGTGTTCAGATAGTATGCTTTTCAGAGCAGAATTGGCAATGTTTTAGTTGCATCTCATATCTTATTTAAATTTATGAAGCCTTCTCATTTATATTCATTTTTAAATTTTCCAAAAATGTTCATTTTTTTAATTCTAAGAAGGAATGTTTTGTGGTTTCATCTTCTTTATCATAGTCAATGCACTTCCTTTCTTCCATCACCTTATAATTTATATTATCTTTAACTGATAATGTATCTAATAAAATTTTCCACAAGTTCCCCACTTCTATAAATTAAACCTTTTTCTCCTGTCTTTTATAGCTTTTTTCTTTTAGCTTACTTAGTTTCATGGGTATATTAAATAATAATAAGTTTCCAAAATCTTATTATACCATTTTTTATCCCCAACAGTGCCATCCATTTTATATTCCATAATCTAATCTCATTTCATATTCCTTTTCCTCCATACATCTTTCTTTTTATTTCCATACGTTTTTACAAGTTTTCCTCATCATTTTCTTTTCTCTCTCTTTTTTTTTACATTTCTTATTACCCAAAAATAAGTGCATAGATGTGACATACAGTGATGAATTTTTCAGATTTTAAACTATCTTCTTTTTAATTATTGATTAACCCTGTTCTTGTTAGGTTTAGTCTTGCAACCCAAATGAAACTGAAAAACATTCAGTTAACTCTTTATACATCCAGGCAGGAAATCAATATACTTTCCTGAAACATGTTTATTAAGTATGTATATTTTTAATGATAAATAAAAGTGTCTCTGCTAAAGCTACTGGTATTTTTTTTTATTCCACTATTCCCTGCATTGATAGCTTATACTTTCATAGTCTACAAATTTCCCCTCCCAAACCTTTATTTCTTTTCTTATTCCATTTATTGTTTTTATCACAGCAAAACCCATTACATGTCATGTTATTAAATTATAATTCAACTCTTTTTAACAACGCTCTAATTTTACTACACTTTCACTTATTAATCTTTTATTTTTTCTTCTATATGGACCAGTCAACTGAATATGACCAACAGGATAATATTTCCAAATCTTTTTCCATTTCCCATCTTGATTTTTTAATCTCATGCATGCATTTCTGTATTTTCCATTCATAACCAAAACAAGGAAATACATACTGACTGCTTTACTCCACTTCTAATCTTTATCTTTAATCATGTTGTCCTATTTGCCAAAACTTTCAAAAATGATTTTGCAGAACATTCCCTTAATGCATTAATAGTACTTCATCATATTCCATAAGCTTCAGAAATGTTTGCATCTCTTCATGATTTATTCTTTCAAAAGCTTTTGTTACATCACGTTACCAATATAACAATTTTATTTTTTCAGTATCACTTTAACCACTTTTTATCATGATTGTTAACATTTATTTCACTTCTTTTCAATTTATATCATGAGCACAATGCCTTATAACTTCATCTAAGCATTTTTAATTTCTTTTTTAATATTTTCATAAATATTTTATAATCTCTGTTACCTAATACAATTGGTCTCCATTTTTATATCCTTTCTTTCTTCCATCTTAGATATAAGTTTTATATCCCACCACATATATTTTTAAGTTATACATTTCTTTTTCCATTCATGTAATATATTTATAAATATTCTTACTTCATGTTCATTCATCTCCTTGTAATGACCATAAACTAATCCATCCAAGTATGGTGCTGATTCTTTTTTCATTGTCTTATCACTTTTTCTAGTTGTTTCATTTTAGTTTCTTCTACTAGAAAATTCCTCACATTTTAAAATATTCTTTTAACATTCCATATTCTTTGCTATTCTACATCTTTATTCTCATTTTATTTACACATTTTCTATTTCCATAATTTCATTCTGCTTATGTTTTACATCTCCCTTTTATCTTATAATACCTCCAGCTTCTCTTCTCTTTTTTGAAACTTCTTTCCACAATTTATGTGAAACCTCCATTTTCTTTCTTTTCAAAAATAACGTGTCTGTATAAAATATTGACATTGTTTTCTTCACATACATCTCTATCTCTCTTTTTCTCACTACCTTGTTCTACTTCTTTCTCATATTTTTGTATTACCTCTATACTCCTTCTTATTTTTTGTTTCAGCCTCCTATCTACTTTCATGTAAATGCATTCATACTTCTCATTATATACTTTCCACCAATATGTTCAGTCCTTATAAAAAGGTTTCAGTATCATTCAATCTTGTATCAACTTCTCACTTTTTCTTATTTCTTCCTTATTTTGTGAAATCTACAGTTAATGTCTTAAATAATTTCCCTGCCTTTATTATTTCTCTATCTTTTTCTAATCTAGGCCATATTTTTCTATAATCCAAAACATTAGCTACTTCTACATCCCCCATGTTTCTTTCATGTCAATCGTATATATTAAATATTTGATTTTGATCTTAAAAATCCCCTTCTATTTATACATTCTCCTTCCTTTTTTGTTTTTCATTCTCTACATTTTGTTACATCTTTTATCATCTTGATATATTTTGTTATTTTAAATTTTTTATTGTAGATAAAACCCTTTACCATCACCTTGGATATATTCACAACTGTGTACCCTTTTAAAATCTTTACAAACATTTTTTTCTCTCTATCACATTAGTGTATGAATACAACAGCATTAATATTATATGATTATTCTTCATTCTCATGTCAATTACTACCATCCTTCTTGGTATTATTATCATTATAGTATCTAACATTTTTATCCCATCATTCTGTATAAAAAAAATCATGTTTCTGAACATATTCAGTTTCTTACTGACCAAATAATCTTGTTTTCACATTTCTTCATTTTGTTTCCTTTTTCCCCTCTTGTAAGTGCATCTTATATCCACCAAATATAATGCGTTATTGCTTGTTTTTGTACCATTCAACCACTAATAAACTTCTAATATAATTTAATGGTATTAACATTTAAAGTGAAGATCCCTGTATCATTATTTTCATTTTGTACTTTCTGTGACTTCCAGTTCTTTATTTTTCTAATCCTTCTCCTAAGTTTCCCACCTAATGACTTTTCATCATTTTGTACTTGCTCATCTCATATCCAAATCTCATCATCTTCACTCTCTAGAATTATAAATATATTTTCTTTTTGTTAATATCATTACACTGAATTACTTCTTCTCTACCAATCTCTTCATTCTTTCTTTTTTCTTATTCTTTCCAATCCCCTACAATACATTATCTTGCAACATTTTTTAGTAATAAATGTTTCTGTTTGTGTTTCTTTCTTTTTCCATTACAGGACAATTAAACCAGAAATGACCAGATTTACATTTCCTGCAGACTAGTTTACAATGACTTGCATTATGTCCTCTCTCTTCACATTAGCCGTGCATTTTTGTAGTCTTGTTCTAAACAATTTTCTTCACCTGAAAAATAACATGTTTTTGATTGCCCCAAAACTGCATAAATGCTTTATTGCCATTCATGATAATAGTATTTGATAAATGTTAAGTTTCCCTTTCATTAGCATTTATCTTACCCATGGTTTCCATACACCAGTCCAATTATTTATTTCACCATATATTTTTAATGTCATATAATTTATGTAACTCATTTTCATCTAAATTCAGAGAGCTGCATAACCCTACAATGAGTCTTTAGCAAAATGTTACTTTATTGCCAGCTTCCTTACTAAAAAAAAACACCACTACTCCATTAAAAATACTAAGTGCCTACATATAAAACAAAGAGAAGACCTCTTATTATACTCCCTACTCTTTAAACTACATCACTCCTGTCTCTTATAAATTAATATCCAACAGACCTTCCAAAAGCATTTCACATCAGTCTCTCCCTGGGGCAGAACTCCAAACATTCAAAACAAAAGTGCACTGTACAAACAGCTGTTTCTCTCTGTTAGCCCCAAGCATGGGCAGGAACTCCAACCCCCTTCCTCTTAGCTTAAAGGGTATCCCAACCTACTCTTAGTTCAGGCAGAATTTTAAAGCATACATCATAAAAGAAAGCCAGTACAAATCCCCTAAGCCGGGCCACATAATAGCTTCTCCATCACCTTGTATACATGTGTTTATTTATATTTATTTACTGGGGTGCTGTACTGATCCCTCACCTCCCATCTTGTTGATTGCCTTTACCCACAGACTGCTGGATGAAAACTGCACATATGCATATAAAATTCAGAAAACACTACTGTCTGCCATAACATAAACTTTCTTATAGGTTCATAGGTTCATAGGTTCATACTAGGCTATCTGCCCAAGGGCATTTATAAGCCTAGCCCATAGTTATGTGGCTTTCGCCACCCCTTTAGTTTGAATAAAAACTATGCCTATCATTTTGCTGTGCCTCTGTCAAGCAGTGACGCTGAAGTAATCCCTGGGGTATATCTGCAATCTCCCATCCATTGGTCAAGATTCCTCTTGAACAAGACCAGAGAGGTGCTCTGCCTCACATGTACCGGGATTTTGTTCCACAGCATAGGGAGTCTCTGGGTGATGAATCTGTCCCTCCAGCACGTTCTATTTATAACCGTGTCAAGGTTTAAGTCTCCGCCCTTGTGGTTCTGAGGGATCTAGATTTTTGAGGTGAAGCATATTCATCAAATCTGGGTTTGACATGGCCTTATATGTCAGGCACAGGTCACCTCTGAGCAAGCGGTATGAGACTGAATAGAGCTGGAGTTCTTTCAGTCGGGCAGCATAAGACATATTTTTGAGACCCTTTATCCTTTTGGTGAGGAACTTTTGGGGCCTTTCAAGCTGCAGCAGGTGTCTGGTCAGATACATTCGAACGGGGCATTGTACTCAATCATAGGTCTAATAAGTGATGAGTACAGGGGGACGATGACCTCCCTTGATCTAGATGTGAATCCCTTCATGATCAGGTGGGTGATATAGAAGGTTTTCCTAACTACTTTAGCAACATGAGTGTCAAGCGAAGGCTACTGTCAACCTGGGTCCCCAGATCTCTGATGACTTTTTCTGTGCTCAGTGGATTGCCACCTATATGGTAGCTAGGGGTAGCCTTGTTTTTCCCAAAGGGTATGACTATGCATTTTTTGGCGTTTAACTTCAGGCCATGGCTCTGGCACCAGTTATCCATTTCTGTGAGGCCCTTCTGGAGGATATCTGTGTCAGATGTGTTTTCGACTATGGCGCCCAGTTTGCAGTCATCTCAAACTTTGTCAGCCATAACCCTCCTGTGTTTGCTTGTACTTCAGAAAAGTAGATGCTGAACAAGAGTGGACCCAGGACTGAGCCCTGTGGGACACCACTTGTGACAGGCTTTGAGTCTGACATGGCTCCAGCAACTCTGACCCTGTGGGTTCTGTCACTTAGCCAGTTTGCAACCCATCTTGTGATGTATGGGTTTACATTCAAGCTGATGAGTTTTTCGATGATACCTGAGTGGGGTATTGTGTCGAAGGCCTTTGCCAGGTCGAGGTAGGCTGTATGGATTTGTTTTGCATAACACTTTTCTATGCTCTAGTCTCCTTCCTTTAGCCATGTTTATAATGCCTGCCTTTATCTATCTCCTCCCTCAATCCCATTTTCTAGTCCATGCTGTAAGCAAATTTACTATGATATTTGTTCTGTTTTCTAAATGTCACACCCTAGTAAAGAAACTTAATTAATTAAATAAATACAGAGATCATGAGGGGCTTAAATGAAAATTGTGTTTTTCATAAAAAAAACAGCAAAGCTGCAGCCATAGAACCAGTTAATAGTGCATTGGTTTGGCTCACAGACTATGCTTGACACTGTTATTACAATGGTCATACTACAGATTTCCTGCATCTTGATTACTCTGAGGCATTCGCCATGGTATCTCATTCTGCATGGTTAGAATGCCTTGAATAAGATGGATTATTTGCATGTATATATACATATATATGTACATATATATATATACATATATATATATATATATATATATATATATATATATATATATATATATATATACACACTAGACTGGAGTACAGTTATTTGAAGTTGCTGTCTGAAGTGGCCTCCTGGCATAATAGAGTGCATTCCTATAAAACCTAGATTGAAAAAGAGGCCCCTTAGGAGGTAGTAATATGTGATTTTAAAATATTTTGTGTATTAAATGCTTATGCATGTATTTTCCATGTGAAATTAAGTAAATTGTACTGATATTGTGTGTTGTAGTGTTGTTTAATGTGTTAAGAATATGTATTTTTAAAATATATTTTTAATATATATGTTTAGTGCCTTTAAGATAATTAGAGTATCTCAGGAATGTGAACATATGATATGTCAGCTGGTATAAAAGGTGTGTGTGCTATAGTGCTTAGTATACACCTGAAGAAGCTTATTAGTGAAAGCGCTTGTGCTCAGCACTGAGTAAAGGCCTTGTTGGATATCTACAGCTGTCAGCGTCCTTTTTTTCTATTTATTACAGAGACTGCTTTCTGGACGTTTTTGTGTCTTTGCCAGTAACTTCTGTTTTTTCATAATAGAGCATGTGTTTGGGATGCTCAAATCACTGGTCTGGTACCTGGACACATCCGGTGGAGCCTTACAGTACTCACCAGCTACATGTACCCAAATTGTCCTTGTATGTGCCATGCTACATAATATGATCCTGCGGAAACAGCTGCAGCAGGAACAGCATGAGGCAGGGCCACACAGCCCTGCACCATTGCCAAGGCCAGCACATGCACAAAGTGACTCAGAGGAGGAATGACCTGAGCCTGCTCCAGTAGGCAGAAAAAGGCATGCCCAGTATGCCCTGGCCTTGGCAAAGAGACAACGCATAGCACATATACTGACATGGGAGGGACCCAGGGAATAACACCTTTCTCTGACTCTCACATACAGTAAAAGGGATGCCAAACATTACACTACCTGTGCCTAACCATGTGTAGGGAGTGTACTATGTGCATCCAACATAGACAGCCCTGCAGCACCACCCTCAATACTGGGACACTCACAAGGTAAGTGACGCACACATGACAGTCTGGGATGGGGGTCACATATCCAACAACAGTCACAGCCAGCAGGACAGGTGTAGACATTTTATTTATTTATTTATTTATTTCCAGTTTGATGACTGGGGAGGTTCACTGGGTTCAAATAGCCCATTTTCAGTGGAGGCCCGGGGAGAAATGCTCCAATAATGCACAGTACAAGCTCCATAATATGAAGTATAATACATAGTGGGAACAGAAACAAACTAAACAAATTTTACATACAAAATTCCACAAACTAAACAAAAGTTAAAAAGCAGCTTGGAGAAGGATGTAAAGCATATTTACATGTTTAGTGGTTGAGAACAGTAGTACAAGGTTAAATTAATACAGACGTTTAAATCATCTGAGAATGATATAGAAGTAACATTAGCATAGATGAGTTATTTATGCATGAATATTAGCATGAGTTAAATTAATACAGAGGTTTAAATCCTATGAGAGTGGTATAGAGGTAGCATTAGCATGAAGACAGTACACAGGGATAATCAATAGTGTGTAAGGAAGAACAAACTTTGCGTGTTATAAAGTATTTATAAACTATATAAAAATATTAATTTACAAACACAAACAAATGCTGTGCTATGGCCTTTGAATGAGGCCTATGGGTAACCTTCCCCCCCCCAGGCCTGCACAGACAGACTATAGCAGGCCAGGCAGTGGGATGTCATTTCTGAAGGCTAGGAAGTCAGGAACTAATATGTAGGTAATTAAAAGCTAAGATCTGTAGTACACTGGTATGCCTCTAGCCAGCAGGATAGGTAAGACTACGGACTGAAATGGAGTACCTGACATACCAGTACAGTCCTAGCAAATGTGTACAAGTGTCAGGTGTGCTCCTTCATCCTACATAGAAATATAGTAACAGTCAGGTGTGCCCCCCCCAATCCTTTGTAGAAATGTAGAAATAGTCAGGTGTGCCCCCCATTTGATGTAGAAATATAATAACAGTCAGGTGTGCCCCCCCAATCCCATGTAGAAATGTAGAAATAGTCAGGTGTGCCCCCTCATCCTACGTAGAAATATAGCAACAGTCAGGTGTGCCCCCCCCCGATCCTGTGTAGAAATGTAGAAATAGTCAGGTGTGCCCTCCTCCCATACTACATAGAAATATAGTAATCGTCAGGTGTGCCCCCAATCCTGTGTAGAAATATAGAAATAGTCATGTGTTCCCCCCCATCCTACATGGAAATATAGTAACAGTCAGGTGTGCCCCCCAAGCCTGTGTAGAAATGTAGCAACAGTAAGGTGTGCCCATCCCACTATGCAGAAATGTAGTGACAGTCAATTGCCAAATGATCGATGAATACCCTGCAGAGACAGCATGCTACCTGTTGGTGTACAACACAAAGGTCAGCACTGCAGTACAAACTACCTGGACTTGATCCACAAATACAATACAGATAGCCATACTGGGCATGCTCACATAGTTAGGGAAATGAAGGCAATGCCAGTCAACAACATACTGAAAGGTCATACTGGGCATGCTCACACACGTAAACACATGAAGGCCATGTCTGCAAACACCAGTGGACCAGACATATCTGGCAGTCACAGCTGTTAGTGCAGACATTCATCAGTATGCACCACTCATGCCTTTCACACACAGTGGATAGGAATACAGACATATATGTAAGGACAACAAACAATAATAAGCCAAAGGTAGACGGACATAGATGTGTGGAAGAGGATGACTGTGACAAGGAGCCATCTAGGCCTGTCCCACCCAGCACACAGCCAAAGGGCCCAAAACACATGAGGTGCAGATGTCGCTCACTGCAGATACTAGCCACCAATATCTGTCAGCATTACAGACAATGTGGTGCATGTGCCAGCTGTGAAACATGACTGTACAAGGAAGTAGTCATCTAGCAGCTGTATACACGTACCTGTGAAATATGACCCTGTGTGTGCCCGCATGTGGCGTGTCAACCCCTAGATTAATGGGTTATGGCCCATGCACACACACTGCCCTCCCCATAACCCTACTATGACAAGCCTGCTGAGGTAATCCATTGTGAAATACACCTCTGGGAGAGTTGCAGCCCAGTAATCTCTGTGGTGTGTCCCATAACTGCGTACTGCTATACAGTGATAAACTAGTTAGGTAGGAGTTCTAGTCCCTGACTTGGCAACTGTGTGTGTGTGTGTGTGTGTGTGTGTGTGTGTGTGTGTGTGTGTGTGTGTGTGTGTGTTTGTGTGTGTGTCTGTCTGACTGTGTAGAAAGCAATCCTTTTTAGGGTAGTCACACTCCCAACAATTCAAATGCTCCACTTTGGCAAGACTGCTGACGTTATCCACCTAGAAATACACTTCTGGGAAGATTGCAACCCAGTAATCTCTATAGCACATCCTGTAACTGCGTACTGCTGTCATTTGATGATGTAGTTAGGTAGGTGTTCTAATCCCAGACATGAGAAGTATGTGTCTGCCTGTACAGAGAGAATGCTTTTTAGGGTACTCACACTACCTGCAGGTCATATACTCAAATTTGGCAGGGCTGCTGAAGTCATCCACCTAGAAATACACCTCTGGGAAGGTTGCAGCTCAGTAAACTCTGTAGTGTGCCTTATAACTGTGTACTGTTGTAGTGTGATAAAGAAGTAAATTGGGTTTTCTAATCCCAGACATGGTAAATGTATGTGTGTGGAGCACAATGCTTTTTAGGGTACTCACACTGCCTACAAGTCATATACTCAACTTTGGCAAGGCTGCTGATGTCATCCACCTAGAAATACACCTCTGGGAAAGTTGTTGATTGATAATCTCTGTAGCACGTCCTGTAACTGCATACTGCTGTAGTTTAATAAAGTAGTTAGATAGGTGTTCTAATCCCAGACATGGCAAGTGTGTGTGTCTGTCTGTGTAGAGAACATTGCTTTTTAGGGTACTCACACTGCCTACAATTCATATGCTCAACTTTGGCAATGCTGCTGATGTCTCCCACCTAGAAATACATCTCTGGGAAGGCTGTAACCCAGTAATCTCCATAGTGCGTGCCATAACTGCTTACTACTGTAGTGTGATTTAGAACTGTGTTAGGGTTCCCTCCCCACCTATGGTGGTTCTGGATGTTTTGTGTGTGTTACAATGTCTGTGTAGGGAGCAATGCATTTTAGGCTAGTCACACGCAGTACTTTTCAAATGGCCTACATTGACAATCCTGCTGATATCATTCATTGGGAAATACACCTTTGGGGAAGGGGTTTTCCAGTAATACCCATGGTGTGTCTAATTCCAGCTCCATGCTGTAGTGTGATATAGACCTCTGTTCAGGGTTCTGTACCCACACATGTCGGTTGTGAATGTTTTGTGTGTGTGTCACTGTGTAGGGAGCAATGCATTTTAAGCTAGTCAAGCTCACAATAATTCGAATGTCCTACTTTGGCAATCCTGCTGATGTCATCCAATGTGATATACACCTTTGAGGAAGAAGTACTCTAGTAATCTCTATGGTGCTACTATAACTGCATAGTGCTGTAGTGTAATAAACTAGTTAGATAGGGGTTCTACTCCAAGATATGACAGGCGTGTGTGTGTGTGTGTGTGTGTGTGTGTGTGTGTGTGTGTGTGTGTGTGTGTGTGTCTGTAATGCGTATCCTGTGGGGAGGAGGTTGCGAGTTTGTGACACCTTTGGCCAATATGGAGTGGGTTTTGCATATTTCTTATGTGGTGGCCCTACTGTATACCACAATGTCCACCATACAGGGATAACAGATGTGAAATAGCTGACAGGTTGTGGTGGAAAGCCATACCCATACATGTGACATCAGGGCCAGGCAATCACCATTAACAACGCCAGTATTACCCAGAGAACACTCTCAACCCATGTCTCATACACACACATACGCCTAGGAAACAGACCATATATGGGTAGTACACTGCACATTGGCCACTAGTAGTAACTATGGAGTGATAGCAGTGGGCTACAGAAGGCATGGCACCCTGTCCATCTGTCCAATATGCACGTACATGCAGACAGTGCACCTCCCCCATGTTCCCCAATGGACACCTGCAACATTTGTGGTGCCATCACATGTGACCCACAAAGGACATACCATGCCTGACAACATACCCTGTATGTACAGATACGACTGACACTAGGGAATGCTGTTAGAATTATATCAATGTAGGTGCTGGGTAAACCTGCTGCCCATTACCAGTTCCCACCACAGGTGGCAAGACTGGTACATCTGATGATAATCTGTGTTCACAACATGGACCAGACACATGCTCATAAAACCTCAGTATGACCCGCGTGGTGCATGTGATACCTGCATGTACATGTGGGAGGTGTGCACATACCAGACAACATCCATGTCATGGACTAAGAAACACATGCATGGCAAGCGATGCACAGCATTGACCACACACAATAGTCACCCAGGTGACTGGATGGGGGATACAATACCCACCTGTGTGGGAAAATGCAGAAACTACAGCCCTGAGCCACAATGCAGACCCTTGTCATGTGGCCTGATACCAAGGTATACCCATCGCCTAGCCTTGTATAGCCATCTGGCACAGTCGACCACCACACACCCATGCTGACATGCTTACATGCATGTCAGTACTAGCACTCTGTGTATTTGTGTGTGTGATGTATGGTGCATATGTTCACATCCACACTCACTACAACCCCCCCACTGGCATACTGAAGCATGCTGTCTGATGTCAGACACCTCCCCATACCCTTTGCACATACAACCTCTGTATGACCCGTGTGGTGCATGTGATACCTGCACAGTGATGTGTTATGCAATCCCACTACTGATGAGTTGTAATCCTGGCTCTGCCAAGTGTGCCAATGTGTGTGCATCCATGTGAGAGTGTGGCTGTGTTGACTCTGGCACCTGTTCATGCGGACAGGCCCATGTATGTCACCCACCATACAGCTACCATATCCCTGTTGCAGATGTCACTCACCATCACCTATATGTTCTGAAGAGTCTACAACAGGTAACCCATGTGGCGCATCCAATAACTGCATAGAACTGTGACAGCACAACATAGTTGTCAGGGGTTTGATACCATGTGCTGGTAGCTGTGTGACACAAACATGCTTAGGTTTTACTCTCTCACACCCTCCCTGATTTGTCTTTTCCTCTGTCTGCCTCTCCCAATCCCTCTCTGGTGGATGTGTAGACCTGCACCTGCTTTGCTTAGGCAGCAGCATGTGTATTTTGTGATGCTCATGATCAGCTGATGGCATCTGCATGAATTGCAGCCCTCCCCTAGCTGATTGCATGTCGAACAGCTGTGGTAACATTCCCATAGCCAATTTCATGGAAACACACTCCAATATCTAGGAACATCATGTTGGTGTTGGCCCTTTTCATTCACTGTGAGCAGGAACTAGATCTGTTGTTTGGCAAACAGCATCTCAGATGGATTGGGGATTTACCTCTAGGAACATACATGTGGAAACAGGGCAACACACAGGAGGGGGGGGGGTGTGCCTGACCTGACTACAGACTGTAAGTGCTGCTATACTGCATTTGGAGTAATGTTGGTTTAACAGTGTGTGTGTGTGGATATGGCTGTCCTACATGTTGCAATAAATGTCATGTCAGTTCTATGTTTATGAGGAATCCCCATCTGCAGGGTCATCTGCAGACTGGGCAATGTGTTGTGCCTTTGGTTTCATGTGTTACCCATGGAACATCTATCTGTAGACTGCAGAAGGTAGTGTGAGGATTGCAGTCTGTAGATGGTGAAAGCTGTGACAGTTACTGACTACATATCCCTCATAGGACATATGTTGCAACAAACCTTGTTACAACCATAAATGTATGAGCTTATTACAGCAACATGTCAGTATTGGCCCTATGTATGTGCTTTCAGTCACAACTCTGTCAACCTTTGCACATATGTCGTGCATGAAGAGGTGCATATGTGCTGTACACCATAATTAGTGTCATCATATCTGATAACAAGCCAGTGAGATATCAGACTGCTACACATGTTATGTACAGTAGGGGTTATATTTGATGACATAACCTGGACATAAAATTAAATCCAGTAACAAAAGGCATAGCACAACCATCCATGTAAAACAAGGTTTAATACTTCTAGCTTTCGAGTTGAAACTCTTTTTCAAGAATAAATCACTACATTAAAACCACAGAATAAATATAGAATACCAGACAATCACATAACATATCTCATAAACACATTATATAATTATACAATTTACATAATTAATATAGTTAACTAAGCCTAGTTCTCTGAAAAACTTAATTAAAAACAATGGTCAACTTAAGAAATGTCATTACTTCCTAAAAAGCTCCACAGGACAACTGTAATACTCTAACTAACACGCTTGTCTTAATTTCAAAATGGGTTTAATACTATTAGTTTTATTAAGCCCTGGATAGACATCAGATCTAAAAAAGTTTTTCCATTTGTATTCTGCTTTCTCTGTGGCTTTCACAATGCCCCCCCCCCTTGTTTTTGCAAACTCTCTGCAGTATCATAAATTTAAATGTAAGTTCATTTCCACAATTTAAAATATGCTTACTAAGTGCATTTGTCTCAACCCCCCTTCTTATATCAGATTAGTGGGATGCAATTCTCTCCTTGAATTTACAGTTAGTTATTGCAATGTAAAAACACAAACATTTTTCACAGTTAGCCAAGTAAACTAAATTTTCACTATTGCACATCCCAAATGCCTTAAAAATAAAAATAACTTGTGTTATAGGATGTATAAATCCTGTTTCCATATTAATGAACTTACAAAAGGTGCAGTTATAACGGGACTGTCCCCTTATTAAATCTATGTAAGTCTTAATTTTCATCAAAATCTTTATAGCAAAGAAGGTGTTTGAGGTTCTTCTCTTTCTTGTATACAAAATAAGGCTTTTCTCCTACTATTTTCCTAACATTAACATCAGAACTAAGAACAGTCCAATTCTTTTTAATTATGGACTGAATCTGCCTAGAATGTCTATTGTACTTCCATCATATATCCTAATTTATTAAACCCAGCTTCTCTCACCGGGCTGTTCTTCTGGGCATTATTGCCTTCTCTAAGTAAATATGGTTTAGCCACACTAGGCCTTTCAGATTGAACATATTCTACATTCTTAGTTAATAAATCTCTACTATAACCTCTTGCCAAAATGTCCTATGTCATAGTACTAACTTCAGCTGCAAACCATTCTTCAGTGGTGTTTACCCTACTGGTTCTCAAAAATTGACTTCTTACTACACCCTTATAAACATGAGTGAGGTACATACTGGAATTATGTACATATCTAATCGCTTGTACCTCTTTCCTATATATAGATGTATGAATTTTACCATCAATATTCACAAGTTTAACATCCAAGAAAGTGATTTCCTCTACTGAACAAGACATTTCAAACTTGAGGAAGCTAGTGCTATTCTGTAGATGTTCAACAAATGGCTCCAATGCCTCCTTGCTACTCCTCCACAATAATACTGTATCATCTACAAAACATTTATAGTGTATTAAAGCACTATTATAGTATTCATTTTTGTTAGAATCAAAAATAGTGTATTCATCTAGCCAACACTATGTTAACATAGTTATTTGCTACAGGTGTGCCCATAGCTATTCCTGACGTCTGATGATGCTGTGCCTTTTTTTACTGGATTTAGTTTTGTGTTGGTTTACCAGTATGTTTAGCTGTTTTACACCTGCTTCCTGGACGTTGATAACCTAGACATACTGTGGTAGTTTGTACAGTACTGAGGTCTGTGTACCTATGGTGAATGTCGACAG